>NW_010243876.1:12550-23088 GCF_000690775.1 Eurypyga helias | reverse complement strand
TATCAACTGGGATTTAGATGTGGCTTCAGCAGGGGGTCTTAGTATGTGCATGCCTTTTATAAGAGGGTCAGCTTTGTTCTCTCAAACCGTTCTTTTGTTCTGAATTTTGTTTGGGATGAAGAAAGGACATAACCCACTATACCAAATAGGTAAACATTACTGAAGTTTTACTGCTTATGCCATTACTTAGACCAGTATTAACTGTGTGGTAATAGTAAAAGAATATAAAGAAACAGATTTATCTACCTCACATTTTACCAGTAAGTCTGGGGGGTTTTCAGCTATAACATTTCATTGATTGCTGATTGACATTTTCAATATTTTTTCAGAAAAGTGAAGCGATAATTGATGAAATTACTATTTGTTCTAGTGACTTGAAAGTTTGTTCTCAATTGACTTTATCTCATTTTGGAAACGATGGCATGATTTGTTTAATGGCCTAAATCCGTATCTATTGTTAGAAGTATCATTCCAGTGAGCTACCATGTTTTTCTTTCTTTCAAGTTACATAAATCTTTTTTTTTTTTTTTTCCTTAAATGAAGGTGAACTTCGCCTTGCTTTAATAGGGCTGGTTCTCTGGCAGAAATCAGTGAGGCTTGTTTGGGAAAGGATTTGACATGCATGCTGTCTCCTGCTCATAACTGGCAGAACAAACCTCATATAAAAAGCCTGCTACATCAAAGCCCAGGAAGCTTGTCCATTCATATATTTAGCTTACTCTTTTTAAAAAAAAAACATTTTCCTTGTCCTTTGGCTACTTTTGATGAACTATACTTGGTGTCCTGTAACATTTCCTGCAGATTGCACAGGCAGTAACCGCGGAAAACACCGATGTGTCAATAATTTCTTTAAGTTCCCATCCTTGTTTACAAAAGGATGGCCTAAATCCAAAATTTCAAACCTTCTGAGTTCCAGTTTTACAAGCAAGTTTTCATGTTATGAAAAGCAACAGGATACCCTAAAAGAAGATGATTTAATTTGGTCTTTCACATTTTTGTGTCCTTGCTAGTATTAACTCACTGTTCATTCTGGCAGTAAAACAACACATGGCAAGGCAATCTAGATCCTCCTTCAATGTCTTCTTTTTAATACTAACAGAGAATTGGCAGGTATATTTAAAACACCTCTTTACTGAACAGCACAGAAAATCACCCTGTCTTTGTATCTTCTGTCCCTGACTCAGGTTAAACCGAAATGCTTTCTGGAAATTCCCAGCTGAGTTGTTCTCAGTGGTTCTGCTGTAGAACCATTTGTATGCTAATATCTTGTTAGATATTAGACATTTATATATTCTGGACATTTGTAAGGGTTTTTTTGGCTCCCCCCCCCCAGTGAATATTTTGGTTTGAGGCAGGTGTTTTATATGCACAACATCTACTCCTCCGCTGTGGCACACCATCAGAATCTTCTGTGACTTTGATAAAGCCAGGATGAGGCTTATTACACGATCCCAACAGCTACGGACACAAATAGGATGATCCTGCTCCTTTATTTTGTGCTGCACGTTTGTAGGGTGTTTGCTGATAACCAGCACCATGTTTATGTGTTTTAATGGAAGCGGAAGGCACACAGTTCCGACATCAGGGGCCGACTTGGCAGTTTCACTCAGACAGGCATTTACTAGATAACGGTCTGCAAATGTCATTAAAGTCCATTTCAGACTCTGTTGAGAGTTAAGTAAACATGATTAGTATGGGGGCCAAAAGGGTAGTTGTGAATTTCTGTTTCTGACAGAAAAATCTGTTTACTCTATGTTACTTTAGGGAGGAAGAATTTAATTCCCAGTGAGCATTATAAAACTAAACAGAAGTTGAAGTGTATCCAACTCAAAATTCTAAGCAATTTCAGCAAGTGAATAACATATCAGTCAATACGACAACTATTTCCCTAAGTATTTAAAATGCCACAGAAATGAATAAAAATCCTTGATGAAATGAAGCACTTAAGAGGACTTCTTACTTCTGTGCAATCTCCAGTGACAATTTTCTCCTGTAAACAGTTATGAAAATTGACTGAACATTAAAGATGTAATTAATGTGCATGTGTGGAGCAAACAGTTGCCAGAAAATAAATCCAGACTTTTCCAATAATACTTGCCACTTGAGTATTGTCAGTTTTGCATATTTAATGATAAAAGACATTTTTCTTAAAAGTGGCACAACAGAAAATGTTACTACTGAATTCAGAAATGTGGAAAATAGACACATCTCTGTCCTTTAGGTAAAAACAGAAAAACAATTCTGCAATGAAAGTCTTGCCACTTGAGGTTGGTTTAAATGAAATACTCCGTGAGCATTTCATCAGCAGGTCACTTTGTCAGAGTAAGCGTGCTACCTGACATCCATTAAAATTTTCCTGAAGTACGGCAGCGGCAATCCACGCCATTCTGCTTTGCCTCTTGGAACTGCCTGTGTTGCTAATGCTCTAACTTATTCAGCTCCCAGGGAGAAATACACTGCTACTGAACCACAAAGACGGGTTCTTCGACCAGCTCACCACGCGCGTACCTATTGCTATTCTTGACCACCTGAGAAGATTCTGCAGTGCTACAAGATTTGCTTACCCAGTTCATATTATAGAAGTTAGAAAGACGCAGACTCGTTAGGACTCTAGAGACTTTAAGCTTGGTGAAGTTTGTTTACTTCCCTCATTCTTTTCAAATTAAAAATAAAATAATAACATGGACTATAGTTGCCAACACGAATAAACCCCAAATAAATCCTTAGTTTATGAAATGGGCTACAGGTGGATATCTAAAAAGGAAGCAGGTATAGATAGGAAAAGGGGAAAAATACCCAAGGGCTTGCACAATGCATTCACTGGCAAGGTACCTTATGACAGTCCAGGAGATAAACTCAAATAAATTACCATAAAATCACTACCGGTTAATGTTTGGCAAGTATACTGCACACATGTGAAAGTACAGAAGAGTATTTCCTTCCAGATGCCAGGCCACACAGAATAAGCAGAAAATGACATAATGAGATAGTATCCTTCTGCACTCAGTGAGAAATTTGAACTATTAGCCCACAGACTCTTTACAGGTTCAGACAGGTTTCTAATATTTTTATACCTCTATTTACATGTATTTAAAACTAGAACCAAGGTTTGGCATATTAAAGTCACATCTGCTAGACTCACAGATCATCATCAGCTTGCCACTTGCATGGCAGCGCTTTGGGTAAAACAGCCAGTTAGTCAACAAGAGAATGTCTCGCTTGATATTCAATGAGGTAAGAATTGCTGGTACACTGGTGGGTGAAAAGCTGGACATGAGCCGGCCGTGTGCGCTGGCAGCCCAGAAAGCCAACCGTATCCTGGGCTGGATCAGGAGAAGTGTGGCCAGCAGGGCAAGGGAGGGGATTCTGCCCCTCTGCTCTGCTCTGGGGAGACCCCACCTGGAGTGCTGCGTCCAGCTGTGGAGCCCTCAACATCAGAAGGATATAGAGCGGTTGGAGCGAGTCCAGAGGAGGCCCCGGAGATGCTCCGGGGGCGGGAGCCCCTCTGCCATGGGGACAGGCTGGGAGAGTTGGGCTTGTTCAGCCTGGAGAAGGGAAGGCTCCGGGGAGACCTTATAGCACCTTCCAGTGCCTGGAGGGGCTACAAGGAAGCTGGGGGGGACTTTTTACAAGGGCAGGGAGTGACAGGACAAGGGGTAACGGGGTTAAATGGAAAGTGGGGAGGGTTAGATTGGATATCAGGAAGAAGTTCTTCCCAGAGAGGGTGGTGAGGCACTGGGACAGGTTGCCCAGAGAAGCTGTGGATGCCCCATCCCTGGAAGTGTCCAAGGCCAGGCTGGATGAGGCTTGGAGCAACCTGGTCTAGTGGAAGGTGTCCCTGCCCATGGCAGGGGGGTTGGAACTGGATGGTCTTTAAGATCCCTTCCAATCTAAACCATTTTACGATTCTATGAAAACACGACCATGCAATTAACACAAAGGAGTCCTTATCCTGAACTGATGAACCTCATGCTCACAGTGGTTCATCTGTAGTAATTGTGAAGCTTTCCATCAGAATGAAAGAAGCAGGGGGAGAGAGAGAAGGTGAGAGCAAGTGTGAGCAAGAGAGCACGAGTGACAGATAGTGAGGGAAAAGGAATGAAAGAAAAGCTCCTTCAAGCTCTAGTTACTTTAACTTTTTCTCCCTATTACAACTATTTTAACAAAACCCTTTTAAAAAGAGAAATTTAAAGAAACTCCTTTAATTACAGTTTTAAAATTCTTAGGCCAAAGATTTTTCATGCAGTAAACTAATAATGAGAAATTTTTCCTCTGGATTGTTATTACTATCTCCCTTTTTTACTGCAGACATGAATCAACAACTGCAGCAGAATCTGAGTAAACCACTACCGCTTGTACTGGATTGAATTTAATGAAATGAAAGACAGAGAGACAATACTAAATATTTCTAAGTTTTTCTGTACTAATATACTAAAAATACTAAGAATATAAATTGTGAACTTCAAGCAATTTTAACTGAGTCAGCTTCTTCACTCAGGCATAAATATTTCTGTGGTTCTGGTTTTTTTAAATATAGGTTAGAAGACAAGACAAATGGAGAGAAAGGTTGGACAAAAGGCAGTGAAATAGTGGAAATAAAAATGTAAAAGGAATAATGCTTGGTCTTTAGAAACTGATGTCTTGGAGAATGAATATCAAACAGTATAAATGTGTTTAAGAATAACTGCAAAACACAGCTCAAGGAACCAAACAGAGACATTTCTGTAGTAAAGTGAAGGCATCTTGAGTCATTACCAAAAAATTATAATTATTCCCAAATTTCAGTTTGGAAATGCAAGGGATAAAAGACAAAACAACTGTGTGATAGTTCTAATCCATGATTTATTAAATTCATAATCCATGCAGCAGTAAGAGAAAGGAACAGGTGAGCAGATCCATGGAAGTAGAAGGAAAGGATTTTGTGACATTTAAATATTGTAAGGCAGTTCAAGTATATTTGTGAAGAAAAGGATGAGCCAATGGATTTTGTCACGCCATTAGAAAATAGCATGAGGAAAGCAATGATTCACAGAAAGCCCATTGGAACAAAGGTTAGAATATTTCCTGCCACAGCACGTGTCTCTGTCTCTTTTGTGATAAATGTATATCCTGACTTCTGCACAGAGCCAAGGACCAGTTGTATTGAGAAACCTTGAAGGGAAAGGGACTGCTTAATTTTGGGGCAAATCTTATTTTGGTGGCCCTGAAAGATGATCTCAAGGCAAGTTGCTCTGTCTAGCTGTGCCGGAAACAGAGGTGGAGGAAAAGGAGAGCAGCTGATGATCTTTACAAGCACAGTTGGTGATGGATCCATCACCTTTATTAGGATTAAACAGGGACCTAAAATCTGTACCTTCCACACTCCTGGACTATCCAACTCATCACCACTGAATCTGAACTCCAGTCTTTTTGATCTTAGAAGATTAAAGCATAAAGTATAATCTAAATCAGACTCAAAAACCCCAAAGTATATAAAGCTACAAAAGCTCCATTCCTACCGTAACAACTTGGTAACTCACTGATGGAGACAGCAATAACCAGGCTTTGACAAATAGGCATGCAGGATTTTTAAAAAAACTTACATATACTACAAATGACAGAGCTGGAGCTATTGAAAAACAATACATAGGAAAAGCTCTATGGGTCTCAAAGAAAAGCTTTTAAAAGGAACAGTACTTAAAAAAAATAATTACAGAAATATCACTTTTTCCTAATTACTGCTTAATTAAATTCACATATGACACCAGTTATCTAACGGGAAAAAAAAAAAAGTTGGTATTCTAGAATAATTGGAGACAGTTCTACCTCTACTACTTACACAATTTTACCACAGAGAGGTGAGAATGCTGAGGGGGTGTGGGGGGGTGGTGAGCAAAGTCTTGATGGACAAAATCTTGTGCTTGAGTGAAACATGAAAAAAAACCACAGGCCATGTATGTGTCTTTAAATAGCTTACAAGAACAAAAAGCAACTACAAGCAGAAACCCTGCAGTGGTCAACATAGTTACGGAGTGGGAGAAGGAAAGAGAGGGGGAGAAGGAAGGAAAAAACTCAGAAAGTTTGCAACCATGTTGTTCAGATACATGCAGATGACCATAAAAGGTTGTTTTCAAGTATCAGTCCGTTTGATATGGATGAACTCCAGAATCAAGAACATGGAGATAAGAGAAACCAGTTTCAAAGAACATGCAAGACACTAGTAATTTGCCTGTGTAAATGCATATGGAGTAAAGACTAAATCACAGATTTCCAGTTGTATGGAGTTGATGCTTCACATTCTTGAAAACTGAAGATATTTTACAGAGCGCATAATACCGAACATCACACGGATCTGCTACAATAAACCTGTGATGAGAAGTAACAAGGAATCGGTCAAAAGAAACAAAAACGCAGCACCTTTGAGAGGTCATACGAGCGTTGCCTAGATCTCATTCTGGAAGCAAAATTTAGAGACGTTTAGTAAGGGTCTGATTTCAGTTATTTTTCTGAGTAAATACAGCAGCATTTGGCCAGGAGATGTAAAGGCTTTACACAAGGTAACAGACAGGAGTTTTAGAATATCACAGATCTCAACTGTGTTAGGTTCTCACAAGTATTTTGTTTATACACACACACTATATATATATATATATGTATATATGTATGTATTATATGTTATCAAGTCTACCAGAAGATAAAAAGGTAATTATCTCTCTGGTAAACAACTGTTCTACTTGATGCAAAGGTCAACCCTTTGTCATCCCTGGGAGACATTTTATATATTAGTCACTGGCATGTTTTGTGTAAACACTGCTAGCATCTTGTCCTAAGCACTGAGGCCTTTCCTGTCATCACTACTACTAGTTTTGAACGGAATACCCAACTTTCCCTCTGTAGCCAAATTCTAGACTCATACTTCCAACTTGATGTTCCTACTAGGGCATTGAAAAAGCTTTCTGAACCTGGCCCACCACCCACCTCTTATCATATTCTTTTTTTCATCATTCTAGAAAGTATCAAGCTGTCTCCTTGGCAGATATCTACCCAAGCAACACAGCTCCCTCCGCTGGATAAGCCTTTTCTGTTCTTACCTCCGTAAAAGTCTCCCAGAGCAATAAGGCTTCTTATGACAGGAAATATTTGAGAGCATTTATAAGGCTGACAGAACAGGACCTGCAGCACCTGCTCGGTTCTTGGGTCTTCTCCAAGCTATTTAGCTTGGGCATTTACCTAAATTGGGAATATGGCTTTAATTTTTAATGTTAGTGTCTTTAAACCTTGGAACCTCTATTAATTCTGTATAAGACAGAAATGTAGCACGTGGAAATCTTTTATCTAGAATTTTATAGCACGTATACTGAACAAAACAGAAATGAATTCCACTGAGCTACAGCCTCCTGTGCTTGCAACCAGAAAACATCTTTTAATGTGGGGCAAAAACCAAAACCACGGTTAATGTAGGTAAATGCAAAAGATAATGGAAGAGAAATGTGGGGACAAGGAAGAAAACTTGAAATGACATGGAAGCTTGGTAGTATAATCACAGTTGGAAGAAGCACGGAAATCATCAGATAATTATATCACTTCAATAAAAAAACCCCTGGCCTATGTCAGGAGGGAATAGAGGAATAATTTAAAAAAAAAAAAGTAGCTCTGCAGCTATGTGAGTTTATGATTAAACTTCATAAGCTGTAGCATCCCGTCCAGCAATTCTCCTTACCCAAGTGGGAGTTCCTCTTTCTGCAGAGCCCTTTTTAAAGCATGGGCATGACCAGCTGCAGGTCGATGGACAGGACTAATTGCAGGCGGTTAGATGTTCCTGTGGTACGGTAAGTGGCAGCAACAAGTTTATTAAACCAAGAGAACACCCTAACTGTAGGTATTGGAAGACTGAGAGTTGCCAGCACTTGAACTCGTAATCAGTTTAGGGTTTTTTTTTTTTTGCATATATATTACACAAAAAAGTGTGCAGTAAATTAGCTATTCAGAAAATATCCTTGTTAAACGCATCTTGAAATTACCTTTTTTAATGCTTCTTGAAGGAAAGAATGATAGAGCAATTAATAATTAGTCCTCATACTGCTGCAGATTTCAAACGAAAGTCATGTAGCTTCCAAATTCCATTCAAACAGAATACCTGCTGCTTAGTCCAACTACCATTCGCATAATTATGTCTACCATGGATTACCAAAGTGTCCATAGTATTTCAAAGTTCATATTATCAACGGGAACTTTATACCTGTGTATCTATCTACCCTGACGCTACCAAGCACATCCCTTTCCATCTCTTTAAATGATACTGGTTGATCTTTTCACTTCAATTTCTTGATGAATTTTATACTCAGCAAAAAACCAGGATAAAATGTACTGTCAAAACCTTTATGTAAGGTACAAGATTTTCTAAAATGAAGTTTCCAATGAAATTCCTATGGGTTTCATGTCTTGATCTAAAATGATTGAAGATATTTGATTTCTTCTGTTCATAAGAACATGTCCTGAGAGATTTTTGTAGGCAAAAATAATGCTAGCTGAAATTTTGAGTGGTAATTCATGGCAAAATGCTTCATCTTTCCAACGTGCTCTATTTTTTTTGTGTACCATACTTGCAAAAATATGTATTGCTCTACTGAGGTCTAGAAAACCTAGGCCATCTTCAAAGACAAACCATTTTATCTAAGACTTGCTTCTCTTATCTTTCTCTTAGTTCAGATATAAATAAGAGGATCACTACAATTGAAACAGCCTAAAAGATGACTGGCTTACAACGGAAAGATTTTAACAGGTCTAAATTGAGAACTTCTGTTTTCCTTCATGTATGAGTTTAGAAAATATACAAGGATTTACAGAAGTGTAGTTTCTCAAGCGGGTATAAGGAGTCCAGCCTAGAGGAAGAGCCTGAAAGGAGAATTTTGAACCCAAAAGGAAGGTCCAGCTGTAGTACTCTGGCACTGATCACATTGATTAAGAACTTATTTTCTCCAGCTTCTGGAACACCACTTGCCTGACTGGATAGGTGCTACAAGTGAAAATTAAAAATATATTAATGAAAAAGCAAAAAAGGGGCAGATAGTATCTAGCGGGAAACTACGGAAGTGAGAAAATGGACAAAGCAGGCTGAAAATGGTTAGAGTAAGAAAAGTTCCAGGTAAAATGTTACCAAGAAAAATGCTGCCTGTTCCAATTCCTTCCTTTGAAGTTTCTCCATGCGACTTTATAAAAACAATTGCATCTAATAAAACCTGGTACAAGCTGCCCTGCATCTTATGGTTCTAAAATATATGTAGAATAGTAAGATTGCTGTGAAAAGACTTAACAGGCTCTTAAATATGCTCATGTTAAAGCTATACAGAATAACTACTGCATTCTTCTCACCGCCATAGTATTAACAGGGAGCAAATTCTCTTCAGTAACAGTTGCCTGTATGGGTTGCCTTATTAATGTGCCCTGTATTACTTTGCCTTAATTTGACGTAGACCTGTGACTTAAACAGGGAGAAACAGAATCTACAGAAAATGTCAGGGGGAGGGGAATCAGCCGCTTCTGCTAACTAGGCTGCAACTTTTAACTGCAACAGATGGCTCCACTTAAGTGCTTTCAGTGAGATCCTGCAATGCTGATGCTGTTTCTAGCAAGGCACTAAAGCTGGCCTTCCCAGGAATAACAACATTGTTGTCAGAAACAAAGACTAAATGTGCTGGAAAACCCACTATGCTATTATAGAAATGCATAACTAGGAGTAAAGAACACATATATGCTTTAAATTTATATTTTTGGTGAAGTAGAACCACTCCTTTTGCTCCTGTACTTTATCAGTCTCCAGATGATTGCACAGGAGCTAGTGATACTCTCAGCAGAACGCCTAGCGAGCTTCTACCGTGTCACCAAGCATGTCACGAGCAGAACGAAATGTTTCCCTGTGCGTGCTGCTTAAAATATTTTCCAAGAAAAGGAAAAAAACTAACCTATAAAAAACCCTGCAGTTTAAGCTTGCAAATGTGTTTTTGTATTTAACTGAGCAACGTGTAACTTATTTCTAGAATATCAAGTTTATGCCATTTTAGCCTGTAAATTCACAGACAAGAGTGAGTGAATATCCACCAAAAACAGCATTGGAAGAGTAGGAATCAGCAATTTTGCACAGGTATTGATCCCTCCTCTCTTACCCGAATCTGCAATATTTATTTATGCATACCTGCTCTTGTCTTTTAGCTGCTGTTTCTTTATTGTTCTAATTGCCTGTGTTATACACTGAGCACGACTATTGGACGTGGATCTATCACACTATTTGTGAAGTGAGTGCTGCTTCAGCGTTCTGACAAATTCTTTAGCACTTCAGACTGAGCCTATAGAGACCCTCTCTTACCCGAATCTGCAATATTTATTTATGCATACCTGCTCTTGTCTTTTAGCTGCTGTTTCTTTATTGTTCTAATTGCCTGTGTTATACACTGAGCACGACTATTGGACGTGGATCTATCACACTATTTGTGAAGTGAGTGCTGCTTCAGCGTTCTGACAAATTCTTTAGCACTTCAGACTGAGCCTATAGAGACCTTGAT
>NW_010243876.1:10433-12534 GCF_000690775.1 Eurypyga helias | reverse complement strand
TCAGCAGAATTTAAAACCTCCTTTATTACTTCAGTTCTTACGTGCCTGAGGAGTTCATGGCTATGTGAAGGGGATATCATGCACTTTTTAGGCCAAATTTCCCTTGAACACGAATACGGTGCAATCCCTCTGCCTAAAGAACAATTCTGAATAAAAGTACAATGGGGCATATATTTTCTAACTCCAGGACAGGAATTCCTTTGGATTTCTTGTTTTGTTTTGTACTTGATTTGGAGTAGTCCCAGGCAAACTCAGCACAGAGATTCACTGTATGTGAAACTTAAGAAACTCTAATGTCAGAAGCTATCAATGAAGTGGAATTAATGTTTTTTAGGACAAGCAGCATTTCCTTTAATCTCATTTTTCTGTAAACAACACCGATACTCTGTAAGATCCCTAGTCTTCGGTGAGATAGGGTGTATTTGTCAGGGAAGAGGCAGAAGCCCACTGGTTGAGCCAATTCTTATGGCAATAAAGCTCCTTATTAAGTTAATACGGACAAACTGTGTGCTAACAGCTCTCCAGTTGCCCATGTCTCTGGGGAGGAATCATTGTGTTTTCTTTCAAATTGCACTGGAAGTAAATCCTCTGTGCTTTGTAACAAGAAGGTAATTCTCTCAAATCATTGGGAACTTTGTCCTTTAAAAGAGTTGTTACTCTAGCTGATGCTAAAAAGATCAGCAGATGTTATTCCTCATTCTGCCTGAAGAAATCTGTATATTGACCTTGTAACTCAGCCTGAGGGTTATTAACACTGTGACAGATAAACAATAATTTGGCATTTGGAGCATGATAACAAAACAGATTTTTCAAGTTAAATGTTTAAAAAGAAAATGTTAAAAATATGCAGTCCTCAAGAATGAGAGCCAAGTTCAGAGACAGAGATTACTTATACACAGAGTTACTGTATCAGATCTCCCCTGTGTATAGTTTCTTTAATGTATGCTTTGTTCTTTGGTTTTTCTTTTAAAGAAGCATTAGGAGATGCTGTTTACTGTAATATTCCAGAAACTGGGACAAAACGGAATAATCATGGTGAGTTTCAGCTCTGATTTCCAATGAAGTAATTATTCCACTCATCCCAGTCTCCCTTTGCAAAGAGATTGAATTCTATGAAGTAATCTTTATGATCATTAATACCATGATAAATCTTCTGGATGCAAAATAAATTCAGCTATTTCTACAAGAGACAGCTTTAATTTTAAATTCTCCCTGTCAGACCATGCGCAGTAGCAGAAAATACCTGCTTATTAAACTGTGAAGACATTTATTTAAAAAACAAATATTTGAAATATATTCTCATAATAATTTTGTCAATGCTCTGTTTTTAAAATATTTATGCTTTGATTTAGACTTGCTCGTGTTTAGGATGGCTTATTTGTGATTCTGCAGTTACTCATTTCATGAGCAGCACGATGTGAAACGTCTAATTGATATCAAGCTCTAATTTTTCTACGAATATACAGACTCTCATCAAAAATATGGTAAAATGTCATTTTTTGGTTTTCAGTAATGAATGCCACTGGGATTCTTGCTGTCACAAATGGCTCTGCAGTTCCTAGCTCTTGCACTTTAATGGTGTAGGGCTTAAATGGAATATATTGAATATAGTTCAAGCCCAATAAATTTTAACATGAAAATATTATTGTAGTCTTGTCTTTGCTGACAGATGTTTTACAGTGTGTTCTTTTCAGACATAGGCTGTGATTGATTTTAAATCTAATTTCTCTTGATCACATTCCTTTTTTTTTTTTGACCTCATAACAGCTCATGATTCTGAGAGGTCAGGCTCTTTTATTCTTTCTAGACAGTGTCTCCTTAATGCCACTGTCAGAGACAGTACTAAATTAGACAACTGGTCTGACTCAAAATGCCATTTCTGATGACAGGTTGGTTGTTAATTTTTTTAAGTATTGAAGCTTTGTTTTTGCCTGTAGAAGAAATCCTGTTCATTCTACTCGTGTTACAGGGCCCGTATGCCTACCGGGAGTACTTTTCTAAGGCAGTTACATGAATGAATATTTCTTGTAGATTATTAGCAACTGGGTTTCTTTTTAATTTCCTTACTACAGGTTGGCTTATCAAGATGACTGAGGAAAAC
>NW_010243876.1:0-10402 GCF_000690775.1 Eurypyga helias | reverse complement strand
CTTGATGAACTGGTGGGCCCTGATGGGATGCGCCCATGAGTGCCGAGAGAGCTGGCAGATGTTATTGCAAAGCTGTTCCCCGTCATCTTTGAAAGGTCATGGAGAACAGGAGAGGTGCCTGAGGACTGAAGGAAAGCTAATGTCATGCCATTCTTCAAGCAGGGCAAGAAGGAAGATGCAGAAAACTACAGGCCAGTCAGCCTCACCTCCATCCCAGGGAAGGTGATGGAACAGCTCATCCTGGACATCATCTCTAAGCATGTAAAGGAAGAGAAGGTTATCAGGAGCAGTCAACATGGCTTCCCCAAAGGCAAATCATGCTTGACCAATCTGGTAGCCTTCTATGATGGCATGGCTTGCTGGGTGGATGAGGGGAGAGCAGTGGATGTTGTTGATTGTGGCCTCTTCCAGACTCCCTGTGTCAGTTTGGGTCTTTAACCTCCCTGTGCACTTTTCCAAAGGGAAAGTTGGTTACCTATTAGAATGAGTGCAGGCAAATTGAGGTAGGAGTGCATTAAAATGCTTCAATTCATAGTGTTTCTTCCACCCTATTTTTATCACCTTTACTAGAGAGTAATAGGCCCTTCATTCGTTACCATACGACCCTTGTGGCTCGGAAATGCTGACAGAGAGGTCAAGCTGAGAGTTCAGAAATGTCCTGGGTGAGGAAAACTCGAGAAATTTTAGGGCCAAGGGCTTGGAAATACATTTCTCACCTGCCTTTAAGCCTTTCCTGTTGATATCCATTGTTAGAAAGAGATTCAGACTGCTGTTGCTGCAGATTTTAAAAGGCTTAAAAGTTGGTTCACGATTACCCTTTCTTCAACACTGTGTTAACAGCAGCATCAGTAAAAAGGAAATTTCTCAGCAATAACTGCCACTGGTTTGGGATCATGCTATTCCTTGGTCTGAATAGGTAAAAAGTCACTGAAAGCAGAACACGCACAAAAAAAAATAATCAGCGTTTAACATTCAAGCTGAGCATTTCTGTGGTCAGCCTGTCTTAATTTAGACTGCTAAAGGAAATCATATTCATGTATACGTGAGTAGAACTGGATGGAAAACAGTTTTCCTACATCACAAGTGTTCTCACCGTTTCCAGAATGATGTTGTTCAGCATAAGAATGAATGTGGAGCCTGCAAAGCTCACAGCACATGTCTGTTCTCTGGGCTTCAGCGCCCTGGGCTCTCTTAGGCAGACTAAGGACTTACACCTGACTTCTGCCTATTCCAAGGCATTAAGCCTTGCACTGTTAGAATCATACAATCACAGAACGGTTTGGGTTGGAAGGGACCTTAAAGCCCATCCAGTTCCAACCCCCCTGCCATGGGCAGGGACACCTTCCACTAGACCAGGTTGCTCCAAGCCTCATCCAGCCTGGCCTTGAAGGCTTGTTGGCTGTTCACTAGTTCTTTTTCTACATAGCTTGTCCTAAGATAGAAGTAGGAAGTCACTGTTTAGACTATGTATCAAATACAATGATTAAGTAATAATTATCTTGCAGTATCGTTAAAAGCCAATGTCTGTCAGGACAGTTGTTAGGAACATCATAGCACGTACATGACTAGAAAGTACAGGTAAGTCCAATGTTAAGCAAATGTCTAGGAGGAAGATCAAGTTAAGGATAATGTCAGTGATGAGTTAAAAATAGCAAAATAAACATTTTAATAAAGGGTAGAAGAGATTCTAGAACTGGCTGAACTAGTGTCTTTGCAAAAATGTCTGAGGCATTGATTACAAAACAGCAGAAACGGTGAAAGAAAGCTCAGTTGCTGAGGAACGGCGACTGAAGTGAGAAATAATTCTGTTCAAGAATACAATCGCTTTCACAACCAGTACGAGCAGGAGTGTTTTTAGCTAAGGAAGTTCTGTCAGCTCACAGAGCAGTGACTTTGATGTGTATCAACCAGATTAAGTCCTTATCTTTAGGAAATAGTTTCAATAATCTCAGCTTTGCTTTATTAATGTTACAGATAAACCGCTTGACATCTTTTAAGTCATGTTTGCAATTAATTTCTTTTGTGTCTTTTTTTAAAAATGAAAAGATTTGCATACATTTTAAAAAAACCCAAATGTAAGAAAACCCAGGAAATAATATAGCCATAGCTGTTGAAGAAAATACTGATTATCAAGAACTACATATATGGCAAGAAAGTATATCTTCCTGCTTTTCACTTCTAACATGCTTTTAGAAAAGGATGTATCCTTTGACAAAATTATTACCTGCCTTTCATTTTCACTGAGAAAAAAAAAAACAACCAAAAACCCACCCAAACAAATCATTGCCAAAGAGAAATGGGTGAGATGGAATTCAGCAATTCCGTTCATTCATCTTCACAGCATGTGTGATGCACCCCCGTGCCGAATGCTACTTCTCACAATAATGCAATGAAAAAAAAATGTTGATCATTCTACAGGGGCAGATGTTGCTGTGCTAATTTTAATAGTGCCAAACCGTTCACTTCATACTGGCTTCTTTTGAATTTATGAGAACGGATTAAATACAGAAAGAAGGCTATCGATACCTACAGTTGCTCTCTGCATCTGCAAGGGAGAGGCATGGAAGAGAATGACTCCCACTAATCTAGCACTCTTTCGGATCATTGTATAGGACAGGCTGGAACAACGCTCCCACACCAACAGTAGCCATCTGAAGAGAAGCTCTCCAGTCAGGAAAGTCTGGCACCACACTGAGCCTGTGAACCTTGAACGGATGGTTGGTCACAAAGCCACAAACATCACACGGGTCGGTACATTCGGTAAGTGTGTGAACATCATCTTCCTTTCCGTAGATGACACACGGAAAGAGCGTAGCAGTACCGCGCCGTTTGAATGGAAGTTGTCCACGGTTTCAAAGGAAGTGCTATATACAGTCCCACAGAACAGTGTCTTGCCTTTTTTTTTGCAGACACTCACGCTGAGGATTATGAGGGGTTTCAGGCACCACCTTCACTCACGGGTTACATACTGAAATTCATATTGACACTCATTTGCCTAATTTCGAGAGATGCAAAGTATGTGAAAATGCCTTAAATTTATGGGGATGCTTCTGAAAGCTCATCTGTGCATGACACCAATATTGCCTGGAGAAATCCAATGCACACTAGTAGCTCAACCTCCTCAAACAGATCACAGCTGCAGAGATCAGAATTGCAGAAATCTGGGTTTTTTGGTCTCAGTTCAACAGTTGTTCCTCTCTTGCCTATACAAACCCATGTTGCAAACAAAGCGTGATAAAATATTGTGCCTTTTAACCATATTTAGTATTACTGTCTTCTAAATTACATGTTAGCAAAATACTCGGTATTGTCTGCTTTCCCAGTTAATTCTGTATATACTTTTCCCAGAAAATTCTGTATATTATCCCATTAAACCCTGTTTTAAGTATTCTCAGCACCAGACTGAGGCAACAGCTGGTATTATGGCCTGAGGGTTACTTGGGTGTCTGTAATCACAAACTGAGCATCTCATATGACGTTAAAAACACTTTCCAAGCCTGAGAACAACTACAGTAACTCTCTGTAGCATACCAGCTCTTGCACCGAACTGAGTTGTGGTTTATCATTATATGTAGGTGTTGCTTACAGCTGCATTGCAAAGGTGAAAATGCATTTCAGACTTCAAGAAGCTAATCAATCTTGCCTTTTCAAACCAACAATACTAGTACTAATAAAACACCAAACCAAACCCAGCCCATGATTCTCAAAACTCTTTGCAATGACTTTCAGTGTTGGCTGAATAAACTGTTTTCAAGAGTTCACAGATAAACCTGTTATGGGTTAAGGTCAGCTTGAAAAGAAAAGGTTCTTTAGGAAATTTAAAATCAGAGTCAGTCTTCATTAAAAATAAAACTCACTTATTCAGAAGCTTCAAGCTTTCTACATAGTCAACATAACTTTAAATGTTTAAATAATTTTAAAAAGTTATAATAAATATTTTTGATGTTATAGCATTGCTAATACATGCTGCCTCTATCACTGAATACTCGTACTCTGTGGGCAGACACAACTCCTTAGATCAGTTCTCTTCAAGAGGGATGGCTCTCATGGCTGAGACAGCCACTTTACAGCTCAGCTAATTCAATGCAATTATTTTGTTAACTTCGACGTGGGATGCAGTTTCCCAAATGCTGAAAGTTGATTTCAAGTCTCTGCAGCCAGCCAGTCCTTTTCATCCTCCTGTTAGCGCCCCTTCCCTTCCTTATGCTATCACTACGCTTGGGAAAAAAATACTTGGCTGAGGGGAAGGCAAGATTTCAATTTCTGACAGCAGCATAGATTTACACAGGCTTTGGCCAAGCAAAACATATGTCTTGACCGCAAACAAGATCAGTCTCTTGCGCATCAAGTGTTGTTAATGGCAAAATAGAGGACTCACGTGCAGTTGCACTAGGGATTCCAAGGTCATGAGTTTGGACATCAGCAACCAAAAGGATTCTTGTAATAGCAACCCTCTCACATCATCGTATGCAGTGCTCACCTCTATACATTGACTCGATGTTTGAAAACAAAACGGATTTTGCACAAGTAGCAGTGAACATTGTACAACAGGAATTCTATTACGCAGCCTTCTTTCCCGGACTAGGGTAACCTGACTTCTGGCAAAGCAAGCTCTGGGGTAAAAGTTGCTTTTTGCTGCTCCACTGGAGCTGCGATCTCGTTCCTTCACCAACGGGTCTTGCAGTAGATGTCCTGGGTACAGCATCACCTGGCTCACTCTACGTCACACATCATCTGAAAGCTGCCATCCTCAGCAACCTCCCAAGCAATCACCACCATATATACTGTCATCCCACCACTCTTTCGACTTCTTCCACTCTTTTTTTCTCTTCTACAATCGTCAGAAACTGCTTAGAATAAGAAAGAGCAACAGAAAGAATAAAACGGTGAGCGCAGCAAGGGAACCCTGTTTGCTTGCTGCCTCAAGTGTTGGTATTTGGTGTGCTTTTAGCACAATTGCTAAAAGAACAGCATTTTTATGTCTTGCAAGTTATCCTGTGAGAGCACGTAATTAAGCAAATGACCTTGCTAAGCTTGAGGACCATATTTCATGCTTTGTCTTAAAACCATCTTTGTAATCAATAATCCCTTCTGATTATTGATACAAATGAAATAACCTAGCGTTATAGTTCCCGTGTCACACTCCAAAAATTCTTGAGGGAGACGGAAAAGAGGAGTCTGCACAGTGCTAAAAACCAGCTCTAAGTTAACAGTCGGCATAAGCTCACTCTTGCGTAAGTAAGGTATCATAACTAACATAAGGTAGAAATGTTAATATGGGGTTTTTTTCTCTCCACTTATTTCTCTCCCCTCTTCCTGAGCTTTTCCTTTTCAAATTTTTACTTTTAACAGAGCCATTGTAATCTGGTTGACAGCAGAAGTAGTAACGTGTTGCATATAAATGTAATGTGAGAAACAACACAGGCATTAAACACCTGAATATCCACCGTCTGCAGAAAAGCAAGAACATTCAGAATAAAGATAGGTAACCAGTGCTGAAAGAGGAGTAGCTTTAAGAATCTCAGGCCACTGTGACATTCAGGTACAACGACTGAGAATAAAGAACACAGAGCAACAGCCAACACCACTCCTTTTTTTTTTTGGTGACTTTATCTTAAATCTTTCCATACAATTAGGTACGTGTAACGTGTGTCCCTTAGATGTAGCACTATGAGAAAGAACACAGTTCTCTCTTGTGCTCTGCTCTTTAGGACATAAATCACAGCAGTAAGCAGATTGTTCAAGGGGCAGGCACAGCCATTGTCCATTACTTGTCTAACACCAATTTGCTCCAGGCAAAAATTTGCTTTCAACAAATATCAAGTTTATAAGAAACAAAAAAAAAAACCCCTCAACAACCACAAAACAAAAAAATACTCACAGCTTTGGTTTGGCAAGCACAGGTGGTGGCTCCTTTGTGGGTGAAAGCAAGACAGCTGGAGGTGGGATGGATTTATCACCATTTGGCTTGCTGTTAATCATTCCGTTTACTCCATGAATGGGATGGATGCCATTTGTTTTTTCCTCAGATGAATTGAGCTGTGGTTGAAAGGCTGTCACATCAGATCTCAGCTCGCTGTTGTTTGCTTGGTTGGTCTCTGTATGTTTCTTAGGAGGAAGCTCAAGAGAGCTAATTTCAACGGGAGGAGGTGGTGAGAATTGATGGAAATCATCACTGTTGGATTCCCTTGCCAGTGATTCATGACTAGAGCTTTCTGAACTGGCTAAAAGAAATCAAAAAGAATGTCACTTCTACAAGTGATCAACAGAGTGCATGGTACATACCCACTGTATTTTCAGTTTGTTAAAGGTGAGATCTTTTGGTTCTGTGCAGTTATTTTTCTAGACTTCTTTTTCATAATTTATGCTGAATTAGTTACATGACCGGCTATTCATTTTCTGATGTTGCCCCATGCAAAAGGCACAATAAGGAATGTTACAGACCCCTCTAAATCTATTTCAGGAATCCAGCCACTGAGCTTGGCAAGTGCAGACAACAACAGCTGAAACAGCATTTCCTCTTCCTGCAGTCTCAGAATCGTTTAAGAACAAATCATTTAAAAATGCAGAAGGATGCACGTTTACATGGCACGTTTGCAATGGCAGCGGGGTTAATGCATTCCATGACGATATGTATGTAAACATACTGCAAAGCTAAACATACCATGCCACAGTTCTGCATTTTACAAAAGGCATATGCCACCTTTGGGAGCATAATTTCAGCTGTTTTCGTTTTGCCTCTGCTGCCATCTAGTCTCAGAACCCTAATCCTTAAAAATCTGCCAGGCTTGTGGCAGACATTTTAAAAGTGTATTTTACATTAATAAAAATATTAAACTCGGAAATGGGCCAATAGATAATAAATTGAGTTAGTTTCATATGGATGCTTCGGGGCTGACAACCCCCCCATCTTACAGTGGCCCTTTTCTGCGAGGAAGCAGGCTGATAACTTCACAGTTAAGATAATTATCTAAGATCTATGGTTTTTTTTCCCTTCGTCACATACCTGAACAGACAGTTAGTTGCGCGCTGCTTGTTGCTGAAACGTGTTCATTTGTTGCTGTGCATGTGAAAAGTCCTGAATCTTCAGGAAATGTCTCTGCAATTACAAGGGTACATATCTCTTCTGGAAAGAAACAGAGAAATAAGCTGCATCGTAAGCTATTTAAAGTGCCATGTAATGCTTTGGCGTCGGATGTCAGAAGGACACCAGAAAGTGCTCCTTAGAGAAAGAAATGCTGGGAGAACTGCAGAAGAGCTTCCTACACAAATGGCTTTAATGAAAATCACTTTGTGTCTGAAACAAGTAAATTCAACGAGGTAAATTTTCAGAAGTGGCCCGTCTCGCGCGGTTATTTTGCAGTCACAATGTGCAGTCATTCTACACACGCAGTGTCTTCGTTTTTATGCAGGACAGTACTAATTTCTACAAATCAATGTACTGGTTTTCATACACAGTTAATACTAGCAAGCTCTTTTTGGGTCTCTGAATAACACCACCAACACGAATGTCACATAATCCCTTCTGTCCCTGAAGTGTTCTGTATTTAATGCGGCATTTCAGAGCAAATCCCATTCCCAGTGAAGTCAGGAAAGTATTGTGTCATCACGTCCAGTTACCTTTTCTGTATAAACTGACCAAAATTAAAAACTCAGGATGCATAAGCACTCCCTTTATGCAGAGTTTGGGAAGATCAGCTTCACTTGGAAAGGTAAGCTTCACTTCTTTTAGTTCAAAGAAGGAAAACATTTTCTAATAGGTTTTTTATTTTCTTCTTTCCTAATTTTCATTGTGGAATGTGAGATCACTGTCTCGTTTAGACAGTTAACAAAAAAGTTATGAAATCTTTCTAAATATAAATGACACTGTATCCAGAAAATTCCAGTACTGGAAATGGGCTGAAAATGAATGACTAGCTAAATATTTGGCACAGAATTGTTTTGCAGACAGCAGAACAAGGGTGGGGTGGTGGTGTGGGGTTGGTTTTTTTTTTTAATGCCTTTTTTTTTTTTTGGCAACACAAACCACTCATTCTGTGTAGCTGCAAGAGGCATGTCTGGTAATACTGCAGTACGTTGGATCTTATCTGACGCAGATGAAGATTAATGACTCATGAAAGGTCTTATCAGGAAAGTAATGGGTAACACAAGCTATTTTTTTAACTACCAAGATCAGCTTTTTTGGAGAGTCCTGGGTATGTTGTAAACAGTTGAAGCTATATTGTTAACCACACGTGCGTACTCTCGGACTGAAGTGGCTCTGGGGATGCAATCTGATACATGCAGCATACTAGTTTCCTGTTCATTTAACAGCAGAATTCTGAAAGCTGGGGATTTCAGGAGTGCAAAAGAAAAACACTCCCACCATGCTCAGAACTGCTGTTCGAATGAGGGCAGAAGTACTACAAAATATAACAACCAGCAGAATTCCTATTTTCCAAGCGCCAGAGCTAATTAATGACCAATGTTCTTTCAGTTTTTTAGGTATGTAAAACGGTCACATGAGAAGAGCTGATCTTCACTCTTCAATGATAAAACTATTCTAACGGGTTCCACCATGATGCAGTTTGTTCACTGGAGCGGTGTATTTGAAAATTCTACATGCTAAATTGTAGTAACCCTTGTAAAAGAAATCAAAAGTAAATTAGTGATTAAAATAATCAGATCTTAAAGCTCAGTCTTCTTAGCTGGATGGGCAAACTGCATCACAGTTGTGATCAGTCATAAGAAAAGTGGCTAAATTGAAAACATAAAAACCCCTAAGAACGAATCAAAAGGCAGCTTGGGCAAAAAGCATGTGTAAGCAAGACATTGCCATGGTCTCTATTAATTTTGCTCCACCCAAACCGAGAAGCACTGACCTCCTGGTCCTTGTTAAAAGGCTTACTACTGTGAAAAGCATAGAAATAAAATACTAATTTGACAAAAAGAACATTATTTAAAGATTTCCATAACGCACTCTGGATGCATAGTGCTCTGACTGTTTTTCTAGCTTTACATCCTGACATACATAATTGTGGGGGGTTTTTTCCTCTTACTGAGCTAAGTAGAATCTGATGATTTGAAGTAAATAATGTCTGTTCTACTTCCCGGCAATCATCAGCTGACAAATAATTTCATCACAAAAATGCGTTCCAGAAAGCAGCTCTGAAATGCTGTTCTCAGGGCCTTAAAACATATTTAACACTTGACTAAATGAACACAAAAGCATTCTGTTCACTGAAACATGTAAAATGCTTAGGCATGCAAGTACTTGACTATTTTGTCAGTTATTTAGAAAGATTACATTTTACAGAGTAATCCTTTCCCTTTATGGTTGATGAGTCCATTAGAAAGAATGGTCTTTGGTAAGGCAGAAAACTGTTGCATTTTAACAAATCTCATCACGGGCAATGTGTTTAATTCAGAATGTTTCTTGTATCTGCACCTTCATCTCCAAACGTGATCATTACCTTCCTCCACTGTACTGCACATACGTCCTGGGATATAAGTACTGTCTTTAATTAGTAGTTGTTCATTATGATGCAATGGACAGGGCTAATTCTCTAGGTTCAAAGCTGTAAGTTTTCTGCTACACAAAGACAGCAGGTAGTCACAGTGGTGGTTTCCTGGTAAAAATCCAACCAAACACAACACTGCTGTCTTGTAGACAACTTTTCTCTTGTTCTCCCTCTTGCTCCTCTATCCATCATGTTTAATTACGGTTAAAGGCAAAGCAACGTGCTCATCAGGTGACGTCTCAGGTACTTGTGCATCTTTCAGATAAAGAGAATGGGGAATTCTGGAAATAAAGAATTATGAATATGCAGAGGGGCATAATAGATGGCAGTATTGCAGACCTATAGCTGCCTTAACTTCCAATAACACAATGAAAAAGGTTTTTAGTTTAACTTTTTCTGATGATCATTATTTCAGACACTTTCATTCAGTCAGGCAGCAGTTCTGGCTTATTTAATTGGCTTTATGCCACTCAAGAAATGAAGAGACAAGTTTTTAAAAACAACAGAACTATGGTTAAAGCTATCGCAAACAGCCCTTACAAAATACTAAGAAAACTGGACAACAGCAGATGTGATTATGGGCAATATAATGCAGTTTTAGGGTACAGTACCTAGGTTACAGCATAAGTAATCAACACCCCAGATGGTTGCTATCTAGGCAGTTCAGGTACAGTCAGTAAGAGTACAGCTGTGGCAACATGGACCTAAAGCAGTTTTCAGGTCTGAGGAGAAATTAAGCCACTTATTGGGGTCAAGAAAAAGTTGCTAGAGCTTCCACTCCAAGGCATTTATGATGCTGTAGAAGCCTAAGCAAGCTAGTTTGGAGTTGCCAGGTATAAACATCAAAGCTAAAATCAACATATTCTGCAGCGTAACTATGATATGGAGTGCTGCATCCAGCT
>NW_010243875.1:0-32780 GCF_000690775.1 Eurypyga helias | reverse complement strand
CTATGATTCTATGATTCTACATTTCCCTTTTGAAATCACCTGCCAGGTAGAAACCATATATCCTTCCTACATCCATGGTCTTAAAGACAGACAAACACTTTCATGGTTTGCAGGGCATTTCTGGATACATGTGGATGGGCTGTAGAGCCTTGTTAAATGATTACTGAGATTGAAAGTATGACCATTCCAGGATAAAATTCTACAACTACTTCGTGATGTGCACAATGAAAGTTCTTCTAGAGCAACAGGGATTCATAGCTGAAAGAGCTGGCACATCTACTCTTCACCTTTCTTTCAGCTTAACTTGTGATTCCCCCACCTTCATTCAAGGGGAATAAAGGTGAAAAGTAGTGCCAGATTTGTGAAGGCTCTGTGAAGATGTCTATTTTAGAAAGATGAAATATTCAAAGAAGTCATTTAATGAGAAATTCATATACTTTCCTGAAATCTTCCATGAAAATACATAGAGGAAAGTTTTGATAATACTACTTATAGAAGAGTTTTATTACTCAGATCTGGTGGAATATACTTCTATTTAATGATAGAGAATGTTTTATTACATAACATATACTCTTTCTTTATCTGATGTCTTTTATTGCCGTACACTGCCATGTAGGTGTCAAAAGCGTATTTGAAATAACAGTATACTGTTTTGTTCCATTCCTTTATCCTTAAATTGTAATTATTGATTAAAAAGGTAACACGTTAAATCTTTGGCACTTGGAATCTAACACTACACATTGAATATTCTTTAACAAAATGGCAGACAAAAATTGTGTAACTTTAAGTCAGTAAGTCTGACATCTAGTATTGGCACCTAATTGGAATATTAATACATGACTCAACTTTTAAAGAATGAAAAGAATGTAATTATTGTTTGCCAATCTGTTGTAACAGAAAGTAGGCCTTGCCAAAAGTTTTGAATTAATTCTTCAAGCAGATTGGAACATGAGATGATAAAGGTACTTTATTGTTTTATTTGAGAAGTGCTGAAAACTGTTCTTTCAAAATATAAAATTGTAGAATAAAGATAACGCTTTAAAAGAATTAAAATAATTGAGAAACGGATGAGTTATCAGCATAAGTGATTGTCCATGTGAATCACCATCATTTAGTGAGGTTTCTAATAATATTTCTCTGAGACTGATAACATGTTTAATATTGCATTGTAATACATAATATATAATATATAATTCATTGTGTTTATGTTATGGAATATATTAGATAATATTAATGTGGTACTATAATATTAATAATATTAATTTACTGTAATACATTAGTATTGTGTATATAAAGTATGTTGTGTTCAAAATTTTAATGACTAGCCTGAATATATAAACAAAATCTATGGCAGTAACATTTTCAAACACAAACGTCAGTAAATAATGGTCAGAATGTGGCAGTTATACTGGGGATCTGGATCCCACCTTAACCTGTATACTGTACACTGTAGAATCAGAACTGTTAGTACATAATTATATACTTCATATCTTCACAGAACAGGAGAGAGTCTCCTGTTTCTCAGTATTTCTGAGGAAGCATTAAGGACCATAGTGGCCAGACACCTGTACATCTTTGCATAATATTCTGCAAATATGCCATAGTCAACAACAGCAACAACAAAAAAGATATAAATTACTGTAATCCTTAGCCTTAAGTGAGTACAATGTAGGAACTTGTGAATGTGGGAATGTGGAAAGGGATTTTACTTTTTCTTTTATATAGCATTATTGTTAGCACTGAAATATTGCTCAGTCTTCTAATAAACACCTTTTTAGAACTGTTAAAATATTAAAGATTTTTTTTTTCATAGAATTATTTGAAAACAGATAACAATGAAAGAATCAGTGGATATCTGTATTACTTTTTGAATGGTACTGTGATTATCTTCAAGGTGTCCTGCTTACTCTCATTACAGAAAGCATCTCCGGAAGTGCAGGCAAGCACTGTTCTCCAAATTTGTCGCACGGGGCATGGTTCAACTGTGCATATTATGTGGAGCAGATCTGGGCAACAAAACAAATACACCTTGCTCTTTACAACTGAGAAGATTTTTACGAAGTATAGTTTAAAAGTAAGCCTATGCATCATATGAAAAGAAGACTGAGAAATCATTTGATTACTGCTTATGTATTACATAGATGAAACACACTAATTAATAAAGGTCACTTCAGCTTAGAAGAGAAAGGAAAATCAAGTAAAAATCAATGTAAGCTGAAGCCCAGCAAATTCAGTTTGGGCATAAGGTGCAAATACCAAAGAGTGAGCATAATTATCCACTGGAAAAAGATTACTTCAGTCTAGTTAAATACATTTTTAGTCAGACAAAATTATTGAATTTGATGTAATCTTGACTTTGGGATGACTGCATAAAATGCAAAAATATGATCTATAATAGACAGCAGGGGAGAGAAGCTGATCAGATGGTCCTTGTTAACCTTTTTACTATGATTTCATCTTTCAGTAATCTCAGGTGATAACTGATTTTATTTGACCATTATGCATTGCTAAAATGAAAAACTTCTTAACAGAAGCACAGAATGTTTTCAGTTAATTTTACTTTGGTTTTATTCTTTCTGGATCTTATGAAGTTTTGGATAGTCTTTACAGAACTGTATTCAGAAGATATTCACAGTAACACTTGTGGAAAAAATCCTATGTAATTGTTAGCATTTTCTTTAGAAAATCCATTTCCCCAATCATGACAGATTTATAATTAAGCTTCTATGAAGCTTATAATGATTCTGATTTTAAATAGCTTAAATTGTTTTCTCTGGTTTTAACATCAAGACAATCAACATATTTTACATCATAATCCAGGTTAAATATGTAACGGTTTACATTTGTTATTTCATAAGGACGTATCTTGTATAAATATCACAAAATCTAAAATAATTTATAGAATTACATTCATTCAAACTGGGATTCTCAGTTTATCCAGATACAAAGGAGAAAATAGATACTGGCCATACAATCTTCCCTGCACTACATTTTGCAGTAGTATATAGTAGATCATTGAAGAAATTAAGAAACTATACTTGATAGTCATCTTCAGAGTTTGATTTATGAGGTTAAACTCACTCATGTTCTCTCTCTTAGGTATGGACATTCTTTTCAGTTTAATCAACTTTTTTCACTGATGCTACTGTTGTAGGGATAGGCTTATTGAACCTGTTTCCTGGTGACCACAGAGACAAATTAACTTGTGTTGTCTCTTTTGAAATGGCTATCTGAACTAAAGCAGACAATTCTTTAGAGACTTACAGACTTAACTTCTTAGTAGTAATTAATCCTTTAAAACTCTTAAGGAAGTCACAATAACAAATAATCTGAAACATAATCTGACCAATACATGTTTTAATAATATTTTTTTTCATGTGAATAGAAGAATGGTAGCCATGACTTTATTGCCTGTAATCAATAGATATTTTAATATAAATTTTAAAGGCTTTTCATATTCCTAGATTGTTGAAGGCTTTATGATTTATAATAATCTGACTTTTTCCAGAATTCCAAAAGTTATATGTTAAAGGAATAGCATAAATTACTAAAATGTAGTTTAATTAAATCAAATGTACAATAGCTCATTTCTCAAAAGATAAAACACCCTCTTTCAATTCTTATCTGCTTTTGGGGCTGTTGAGCATGTAACCCATAAAATCAACAAAATTTGATCTGCATTGGTTTTACCAAATATATTGAACACATATTTTTATACAGCTGTTCAGAAATGAATGCACTTCCAGTGTTTTTGAATGATTTGTTTTCTGAATTTGGCTTTTCACACTTTTATGCTTGCTTAGTCCAAACAGTGCATGAGCTGAGGACCTTTTGTACAGCTGTAGAGACATAAATCTACTCTCTTGATTTTACATTTCTGACTTTATGTATATATAAAAAGAATTTTCTACATACAGACTACTTTTCAGATATCTCAATATTAAACCTTCCTTATATGTATTCTTTTTTTTCTTTTCTTTTTTTTAAGATAAAATACTTGTATATTGTTATTGGTTACATTGTTTCTATATTTTTATTTTCATGTTCAAGGTAAGATTTAATATTAATTTACTATTATTTTCATGTAAGCAAGCTGCTGGTCAGTATGCTTTTTGGGCTGTCCTGTGCTTCATCACCAGTCTTCCCTGTCTTTCTATTAAATGCTATTCTCATTTTCTGTTTTATGCAGGAACTCTATATTCTTTCACATAAAAATCCATGCTCTATGCATGTGAGTTAGGTGATTAGTTGAATGAGCAAGTGAATGACTATGTAGTCCCCTACAGATCTTCAAATTAGTCTAGTCAGTGAGTAGGTGTATGGGAAAGACCAAAGACTGGACTTGGAAACTGCATAATATGGCTCAAGGACAAGGGGTTTATTCTGCACAAACCTCAGCTCTGGTCCGAGGTTTTATTTATGAATCAAAAAGTAAGTGTGTATATTCTACTAGTGAGTTTCAGGCCTAGTCAACTGTTATTCATGTTTATGTGGGTACCAGTAAACACTCTGCTCTCTGTTTTGGTCTTTGTTGCTGGTCATCTTTATCTTGTGCATCTATTTGCATCTTGAGAATACTTACGTGTGACTGGCAGACATGGCAGCAAGAGTCCCCGGAGTCTGAGGCGTTGCTGGAGTAGTGGCTTCACACCAGCTCAGTTATCACAGGACATCTCAAAAAGCACTAGTCAGATGTTTACGGGTAGGTGTATCGGTTCCTACTGCCCCAATTATTGGAAGATAGATTCCCACAATTCTGTTAGGCACAAAGGAAACGTATATTCATGTCCTTCAAGGTCATGTGTGATATCTACCATACTCCCCTTAAATCATACGTTGTGACAGAACTGAATCAAATACAGTGAAATACGGCTTCCAGTCCTGAAATTATAAGGCGAATTATATTTGCCTTATAATGTTGGCCAGTAGTCTGTGCAATGCATTTTGCATGTAAAACAAAATCTGTTCTTTATAGTATTCAAAAATAGCTGTGTTTTAATCCAGAAAGCTTTTAAGTTTGGCATAAAAAATAAAATATAGAAAGGCAAGATCTTATAAGAAGGAAAAAATGAGAGACTACATCTCTCTAACAGTCCTTCATGAAACTTCTATGCAAATCTACCATATACTTGGGAGAGTATTTGTAATATCATTTGTAAATTATATTTGATAGAAATCAGCACATCTCTCTGATGGGTGTGAGCACTGCCTAACACTTAAATGAACACCTGTGAAAGACACACCACATATTATCTAGAACAGAACTGTTACATTTCATTCCCTATAATTCTGTAATTTGAGTTTCTTTATTCTCATAAGAAGGAAAGGGAATAAATCAGGTATAAAAAAAAAGTAGGTTTCCACCTGCAAAATTATGAGATCATAAGTGCCTCCATATTGGCTTTGAGAATGTTAATTTTTGTGTTGGGATAGGGGGTATGAGAGCATTTCTGTTCACGTTCATTAAAACTATAAACTTTAATTTATGTATATGTTTAGGCACTGGTCACCTCAGTTATTTTTAAGGCTCATACTTATGCTTTAGAATGCTAAAAAAGTAGGCCAAAATTGGGGTCTAATTCAGGGGAATTTGATACTATAGAGGCTACCTCTACGTGGATCCAGAAGCCATCACTGAAGCCAGTTGTTCTTCTAGGAGTTAACTTGGTCATGAAACCCTACTTAGCAGGACATCAAAGAAAAACTATTTTACAATTAATTCAGCTCATAGACCTCTCAGCTTCTGAAGAGGGGAAAAAAAAAATTAAAACAAAACAAAACAAAAAAAACCAACAAACAAGGTTTGGGTTTTTTTTCTCTGCTTAAGAAAATTACGTTTTCTGGGAGATGAAGCCACAATCAGATTTTCAAGTGCCTTGGGATAACTAAATATATAAATAACCCACATTTCTTCCTCCTTATAAGTTTCAATGAAATTCATTATGTAACTGAATCAGAACGAGTGAGTGCAAAGATTAGGTCAAAATGCTGGGAACTCTTCATGGTTAGGATATGTGTAACTTTGATATATATTTTTTAGATATCATCTAGATGATATTTAAGGTCCATTCCAACCTAAACCATTTTATGATTCTATGCTTCTTCTGTAAATTAAGCAAAATTAACATAATCATGAAAATACTACATTAAAACTAAAATGGAGGAGAGAGTATTCTTCAGGGCTTTAAAATAAAGCCTGTGTGCCACCCATTTTAAATCACACAACACACTCGTTAGTGCATGTAGTATTAGTAAAGGATATGTCATACTTACATTTAATGCACCCTCTTTTATTTTGCCAATATTACATTTGTCTGTGTAATGTGAAACAGCTCTAACAGCAATGAATGACAGTATGCTTTCCCAAAATTTACTATGGTATGAAAGTTATTTCACTGTTGAGAGTGGCTCAGCCACTCACAGAAGAACTAGGCAGAGTGTCTTCATTCTCTCCCTATCATTTATTTGTGTGACTATCCTTAGGAATATAACTGCTCTATCCTCATTCACTGATAACCCTTAAGGATATTTCTCATAGAATAGTGTTTTCCTAAACCCTTGTAATTGCCCTGGAAAATACTGAAACACATACACATACATGCTATTTTAAGGGTGTCATAAACACCCTTTGAAACAGAGGAATCATTTTCAGAATATTCACAATTGCTTAGTAGGGGGCTTTGTGTGTGTGTGTGTACAATATCTGCAATATTTTGCATTTGGGAACTCTTAGGAGTTTACCAAATAGTAGGTATCGTAGTGAGGAAAACAAACATGTCACAGTGTATTATATCTCAATAGATAACAAGTAAGAGTATTGCTCACATGCTGTTTCAAAGCACAGTGCTAGGCTAGTAAACTTATCTGCACACATTGTTTTCATCAGTTTGTTCTTGCTAAGGAACATAGTCTAGACATTTCCAGGAGCTAAATACCAGTTTGTTTGCCAAGTAAGATCCCATCTTTCTTGGTTATGCTTATGAGAACGCATTTTCGCATGAAACGGGAAACACATTATTCTGTTACCATTCCTCTCTGGAGAACACATATTCCTGATTTAATATAGGCTGAAGGGGAGAATGATTTGTGAAAGTCTCTTGTTAAAATATTGGCAGCACATCATTGAGGATTTCCTCCAGCAAAGGGAACAGATTATACCTCTGTGAGCTGAATGCAAAACTACATGGGATATCTTTGTGTTTATTTGCTTAATGACATACACAAACAGCGAGGAAAACATAATTAGAAATATTCAAACTGGTTAATGACAAAATATGGAAAAATCCCAAATTCAGGATATTTACTTTGCAGCAAGAAAATGTCAGTGAAGCATAAACAAACCACTCTAACTAGAAAGAGGCTTAAATTTCTAAATATTTGTATTAGACATAAAACAAAAATTAAAATTTATTGTTTGAAATCACATGCAGATAATATCTAATCCTTAGTAATGACCAGTTAAGTGACTTAAACTTAAGTAACTAGGATCATTTCAGATGCTCTAGGATTCTCACCTGTCTTCTATCAGCCTCTATAGCAGCAGAAAGGCAGTCACAAATTTCCAGAAATATTCTCATACCTGTTTGTCCAAAGTAAATATCTCAAATACCCTAAGCATATTAAATAGTACCATAAATATGTTTAGGCAATCGTGTCCTTAATTTCTGTATTCTGAGTGTACTTAAAATGCTGAATTGACCATTTTAATCTATTCTCAGATGATTACTTAAAAAAACAAAAAAAGAAACAACAACAACAACAAAAAAAATGGCTAATAAAAACTGTGCAGGAAAACTTTGAGTACAACTTTGTACTTCTAAGTACCTTTGAAATTTGTGTAATATAAATAAGAGTAGCTAGAGTTTCTAGATACCAATTTCAAATGACTGTTAATTTCTGTAATGATTTGCCATAATATAGCTGAAATATTTGGGATCTTTTCTTTTCATTTCCAGTCTTACAGAATTGTTTTTTCCATCAAGCTTGTTCTAGAGGCTTATATCCCCAGGATACTTATTCAGTCTGAAGTACATAGAAAAAATATTGAAACTAATATTATCCATTAAAAGATATAAATACAAATATTTCCTGTGTTACAATAAATATCCACCAGGATACTTAAAGTTCTACAGTAAAGAAAGAGAAATAAAATTGACAAATGTGCATAAATAAATAATGAACATTGAAAATCATTGGCTTAACTATTATGCTTTTATAGAAGTCCTAAAACTGGCAGAAGAACTAGGCTTAGTGTACACTGTTGCACACTGCTGAATGTAGGCATATGCCATTTGGTGCTCAAGTCTCAGAGCCCCTGATGTATACAATACCTGAGTTTGCTTACACTTGCATTCTGCTCCGGCATGTGTCAACTTAACCCTTTGTTGAAGAACTCAACCAAGTTGCACAGGGTAGTTTGTATTTATTCTTCATTAGTAAACCTATGTGGAGTTTCAATTCAAACACAAGATCCAAGGTACCTGACCATAGTGTGGGTGCCCCTGTACAGTGTCGGGAATACACTCTCAAGTATTCTGCTAAACTCAGTAAGCTTTTATGGACAAAGTATGTAAGTGTATGCTATATGGTCATATTGACTTAAACTGTCACTGTTCCACAGAATTCAATCAACTCAGGATACAAAGGATGTCATTCATTGCTTCTCTTAATCTTCATCCATATGTAGCCTAAAACAATGCTCTCATAGCAGGTAACATGGGTACCCTTCACATCATCTCTTCATACATCAGAATCCATTCCTAAGCATAAAATATTAAGTAATAGTCTCGCTATGGAGCTGGTTTACAGCTGTTTGCAACTGCTTTGCCCACGTCCAAATTAAAAATAAAAAATAAAATAATAATTTAAAAAGTTAATGGGATAGAAGAACAAACTTCAGATTAAACTTTTATGGACGGGAAACATACTGAGATTTACATTATATGTCTCCCACTTTGCAGTATTTCAGCTGTTAGCATCCCATTTTACTCACAATTACTCTATAATTGTGGGCAGACATACTTCTTTATCTTTGGTGTTATGCCTTAAAGTCTGGATTTGACACCAAACGCCCCTTTAATATGAAGTAAAATAAAAATAATAAAAAAAAGAAACTCTACCATGAAATGGTAGAGTTTGAGATCCTTAAGGAGGTGAGGAGGCTACGGAGCAAACTCTTTATTCTGCACTTCAAGAGATTTTAGCCTCTTCAGGGAACTGATTGGCAAGGTTCCATGGGATGAAGCCATGGAAGGAAGAGGGGCCCAAGAAAGCTGGTGAGTATTCAAGGACCTTTTCCTCCAAGCTCAGAAGCAATGAATCCCAATGAAGAGGAAGTCAGGTAAAAACGGCAGGAGGGCCGCCTGGGGAAACAAACCAGCCCCGGGCAATGCACAAAAAGAAAGCCTACAGTGGATGGAAGCAGGAACAGGTAGCCTGGGAGAATTACAGGGAAGTCAGGCATCAGGCTAGGAAAGCTAAAGCCTTGACAGAATTAAACCTGTCCAGGAAAATCTAGGGCAATAAGAAGGGCTTCTATAGGTACTTGGCTGATAAAAGGAAGATCAGGGAAAATGTAGGCCCTCTGCAGAAAGAAACATGAGAGCTGATTTCCCAGGATATGGAGAAGGACGAGGTACTCAGCAGTTTTTTTTGCCTCGGTCTTCAGTGGTAAGGGAAGCATCAGGAGCTCTTCATGGGGTCTGGCAGGGCCCATCCCTCTGTCCCAACCAGGAAGCAGGGCAGTCCCAGAAACCATAGTCATGTTCAACCCAGCATCAAGATCAGCCCCAGGCTGAGCAGAAAAGTGGTATTGGGCCTTGTGAAGGGTTTGGGGTGGTGTCCCAGGTGAGAGTTGCTGGGGGCCATAAGGCCTGTTATTGTCCTGAGTAGGTGTCTGAAAGTCTTTGCCTTCACCTTGAACACCTTACCTTGTATTGGTGGAGATCTGAGATTAGGAAGCAACCTCCTGCCCAGGACTTAACACATCTGTAACTTACTGATTTTCTATATCAGTTAGAACTAGACATATACAAGCTCATTTAGCTAAGCCTACAATGGTCAAGTAGGGAACACCACTCTGAGTCATATGTAAATCTATTTTTTAACTACTTAGTGCACACAGGTTCCTTTGTCTATGAGAAGATCATCAGAAGTTGGTATTACCTTACTGTATGAAGAAGTATAATTCTCCACTTTCCAAAGAAAAGCACAGCTGGATAATACAGTACACGGTCTAGTATGTGAGCCAAATAGCACACTTCTCTAGGCTAGGTTCACATCCCTCCTTCTGGACTGTGCTCATCTTCCCCAAACTTAAAAGTAGCCAGTAGTATTTGGTTTATATTAATGAATTCCAGGATTTGTGGAAAAATAATGAAGCATTGATAAAGATGATAAAGATGAAAGTTACTTGCCCCACTCATTTCTTTATCATCTTCCTGGAGTATTCGTCAGGTCTAAGTGTTTGGTCATCATTTTTCCTGATGAAATTAATGCTTTTTATGTATGCTGTCGTGATTTAACCCTATCGGGCAATTAAGCAGTACCAGTCGCTCTACCACTCCACCCCCTCCCCTGCCCCAACTCCCAGTGAGGAAGGGTCAGAGGAAAAAAAAAACAAAGGGAGGCTCATAAAAAGTTGAGATAAGAACTATTTAATCATATAAATGAAACTTATGGAGTTACTAACAATGCTATTACTAATAAATAATTAAAAGAACAGAAAAATAGAGCAAATTATACAGGATCTCACCACCCCATGGATGGGCACAGCCGGGTTCCAGGACAGCAAGCAAAAATAAATCCAATGCCCAGAGGAGAAAAACCCCTTCCCTGAGCCTGGCAGCCTAGAGCAGGAGGAAAGAAAACCTTCAACTGCCCCTTCCCAGAGCAATTTCCCTGACAAAAGACGCTAACTGTCTGCTAATTACTCAACAGGAGGTCCGAAAAAGACCCCGCTGCCGAGAGAAAAAATAACCCCGCTGTCATCAGGAACCTCCGAGACGCGCCCCCCTTCCGGGTCCCCCACTCATTTCTTCATGATCTTCCTAGAGTGTTTAGTCAGGTCTAAGTCTTTGGTCATCCTTTTTCCTGATGAAATTAATGTTTTCTATGTATACCAAGGTAGAAGACTTCAGTTCTTTTATGACTGCATTGCACACATCTTCTAGCCCAATGTTTGTAATACACACACAGGCATACTGTCTGCTTCTCAGAGTTGGTCAGTGACTACCCAATAGCACAGACGTTTTTTGGAATAAACCACAAGGAAAAAAGCGTAGACTAAAGCAATAAATAATTTTTGCATATATTTAAGAATTAATATCTAATTAACATGTAGGAAATTGGCACAAGAAGCCCACAAGTCAGTTAACAGGTTTAGTATGAGGGTCCATGAAAGTGCTTAGCCGTCTCTTTAGAGTATTGTCTTACTCTTTCTCTCCTCTGTCTTTCTCAGTTTTTTGTACAGGATGAAAATATTCGTCTTTTTCAGTCATAAATAAAAAGATCCATACTGTTTAACCAGTAGTAGAATTTTCATCAGATCTCCTTTTCCACATCAGTGAAACTCCAATTTTGTTTCTGGTGCTTAGTCAGAAAGCAGTAACTAGCATCCCTTGGAAAAAATCTGTATCATACTGTATAATTCAGTATATATACCAACACTCTATTTCTCAACTGTTCTGTGTGTAAAGAGCATCCATTACACCTGACTGGAACAGTCCATAAATACTCTGTTCTTTCAGAGTATAACCTCTAGTATACCCACTATTAGCCTTTCACTCCACATTTTATTTATATTATAATTTCAGAAATGTTTTTTCAGTTCAGACAAGATGCCCTGTGTCAAAGGACATCTTATTAGTATTCTCAAGCTATAGACTGATACAATACTCATGTCAAAGATTTGCTTGTCGTCATATCTATAATACTGAGGAACATAACATATACTACAACTGTCTCAATGTTCGGTATTATTAATGTTAACAGCTGCAAGTGTTGCATGTTGCAGTAGCCTGAACTGAGACCTACCATATTTCGACATATGAATGGTTAACCTAAGTTCAGAGTTGGTACATTTCCTTAGAGAAGTGTTAAACTACTGTTAGCAGTTAGAAGAGGGAGAATTAGCTTTCTTTTAACTCCATCTGGTACATACTGAGAGAGCAAATTGTTGCTTATAAAATACTGAATCTGCCTAATTGTTTACATATAGTAGAAGATGAGGAATATTCTGGGGGAAAAATAAATAATGAACCACATAGTTTGATAACTGTAAAAACAGAACAGAGAAAGCAACAGGAAAACACAGAAATAATATTAAATGATGGTATTACTAAAGCATAATATGTTTTGTTGGAAATTCCAATATATTATACAGAGAACTGTGTATTTACAGAAAAAGTTAGTTGGAGGCAGAATTCTTATCAAGATTTTAAATAGCCAAACACTGTTCAGTAGATGTAATTTACCCAAGGAGAAAAACCAAGCAAAAAACCTCACCAAACCCCTCAACAACAACAAGGTAAAGAAAACTAGGACAAAACAAACCAAAACCACATGCCTGGTTCCTTTAACTCATTAAGAAACTGCAGACCTATATAACAGAGAAATACACAAATCCTTATTAGTGAATGTAATGGCTCAGTTTTTAGGTAAAGTTGCAAGGTATTAAAAACAAAGAAGAAATGGCAGATGGTATATTACTAGAGACCTGCAGGAATGAAGATTTTCTCAACCAAATCTCAAGATACTCAAAATAACAGGATACCATTTATAGAGGGATTATCTCTTAGAAACTAAGGACAGCCAACCACGCACCAACTAGAGGAGAAGCCATCCTTGACCTACTTGCAAATAGAAAGGAATTGACTGAAAATGTGAGAAAATGAAACTTGGAACCAGCCACAATGAACTAGCTGAATCTAGAGAAATAATTAATGAGTTCACAAAGCACAATGGTGCAATGTTACTGAATTTTAAGAAAGAAAATTAGGCTCAAATACACAACAATAGAGGAGCCAAGCAAATTTCTGGACAGGTTCCCAGGACAGTGAGGGTGAGAGAAGCTTACCAGGACATTTCCACCAAACCATTGGAGCCACTAAATGAGAAGGAAACTCTCATAGCTGATCTGCATGAGTTTATGCAGTTTTCAGTGTCCATGATCCCACTTATCCACTGCACTCTATTGTTTCTTTCTCCTGCTCAGCTCTTCTTTATATTCAATGTGCCTCCCAGACATCTGTGTAGCAGAAACACATAGGTACTAATGCCAAATGTTTAATTATAGTAATATATCCAAAATTCATCCATACAAATGCTTGTAACAGTTTTGGCCTCACCATCCAAAGAGCAGCATACAGAGAGAAATGGTAAGCCTAGATTTAGAGAATTTATAATAATTTAAACAATGGAGCTTTCCAAACAATAATAATAATAACAATAAAAATAACAACAACAACAATAATAACAACAACAACAGCAGCAACAACAACAAAGTCAACAACTACATAATTCGGAATTATAATGCAATTAGTTTATGAAAAACTGCTGTAGATATGGTGTATATGAAAGTTCGTAAAATGTTTAAGAATAAAGTGAACCCTTGCTTCCAAAATGTTTTTGAGTGAATGAAAAATTAATTTCATTATTTTTACTGTAAAATTAATAAAAGTGTAAATTGAGAGAGCTTATACCATACTCTGACTCTTTTTCACAGAGGAAAGAAGAGCAGAAACACTGTAGTTCATAGACAGTTGTTTTTTCAGTCACACTCCTCTTTGTCTTCTGGTTGCTTGTTGCACATGTTTTCTCCAGAATAATGGTTTGCACTGCTGAGTTAATACCTGTAGATTTAGCTTTATAGCACTTCCAAACCTTCTGGTATCATGAATCATGACACAGGATTCTGGAATCTGCAGAACTGGGCAATACTCCTCCTTAGGATCATGAGTTTTGAAACCATTACTAGCATTAGACCAACACTGTAATGTGCATTGTGACTTACTAATATTTGTTACTTTTCAAATCCTTTTGAAGTGATTATGTTCAAAGATAAATATACAGATTATGTCTGACCGTATTTTAGTTCAGTTCCAAGCACCTTTTTCTACTAAGTTCAGCTGAAAAGTTGACTAGATAGAGGGTGTCTTCTTTTGGGTTTGCTCTTTCATCTAGGATGCAATCCCCAAGTAAGGCTTGTCCTCAGAGTTACCTTCTCTGAAGTAGATGCTGATCAGAAGACAGGTTTATTTTTATGTACCTCTTGTCTCCTGAGTTTAAAGCCATGCACACACCTTTCTCCAAGAGTTTCCTGTAATCCATGAAGTTGATACATAATCTCAACACTAGCTTTTCCCACTTCTCTCAGACAATGGTTAATTTGCCAAGATGTATTAGGAATATTGATGTCTTGTGGGTATTACTAGACCTCCTTGTGACATGGAAAGTAGCAAACATGCCATTTATGAAGTTAAAACAATAGTTGGACAAATGGTTGGGCAGTAATCCTGACTAAAAAAAATAGTTTCCCAAAAAATAAAATCCTTCAGTTTTGCAGAGAAAGTTTATACATAATACTTTATAAGTTAAAAACAACACCTCAAAGGATTTTTTTTTTTTTTTAAAGGTGTCTGGAGGGACTATGAGATAAATCAAACCAATATATTTAAAGTGCCAGGGCCCATCCTCTGAGTCACATCAGCTGACTGGACAGCTGATATTCATACTACTAAATTCTCCTACACTCCAGAGTATGCACTCCCCCAAATTGTCTATTAGAACACTGAAAAAATCTGTATTGTATCTCTTAAGGTGAATATGTAGCATAAATTCCAGCTGTTTTTTTGAATATGGATCAATTACTGTAGCTTTTATTCTCAACTTCTGTCTTAACCTCTCTGCCTTTTACTTTAAGCCTTAACCTCTCTGCCTTTTACTTTTGGATTTTCAATGTTGTACGAAACTGGTAGACCACACACAGATAAATTCTTGATCCCTCATAATACCTCTTTTTTTCACTTTGGCTACAGATATCATTAATGATCTATTAGCAATAGCCAATGCAGGAACCCTGGGACATGGATTGGCCCTTATGAGGATTTATGGGAAGAATTTTTTTAAATTATTATATTTGTTGCAAATTTCATACAGTGATTAGTATTGAATAATTATATCAGTTTACGATCTTGTCCTCATTTAATTATATTTCAATCACAACAATGACTTAAGGGAAAGTCTGATACATACTGACCATATAAACTGGAGTTACTAGACAGCTGAGAACCTGGCCTTGATTCTATGGGTGATATTTAATAGTATTCTCCAGATGGTTTACACCACTCTAACAAAAGAACACAGCTGTAAGGACTGTTTAATGTTTGTCATTAAATCACATTCATGACTACTTCGTGCAAAAACAACTGAAGTACTTACAGTAAATCAGTGAATCTGGCCCTCAAGATTGCAAAGACAAGAACCACTCACACTCCTCCATACGTCAATGTATTTTCTTTTTCACTTTTTCCCTTCATTTAATTAATGGAGAAGGATTGGGAATTCATTGCCTGAAACCAGTTATCAACTTCCACACTTCATGATCAACGACTATGTTTTGTAGATGTTTTCTGTATGTCCTACACACATCTGAGCAATGTGAGTGGTAGATAGGCTTTACTTGGGATGGTACAATAAACTTCTACTATCCAAACAGAAGACTACTGCTCTTTTATAAAAATGACATCCATTGGCTTTTTCACCTAATTATTTAACCTGAAAAGAATCATCTTAGACCTTGCAATCTTTAGTGGCTCAAAACAATATATCTCTCAAGCACTTTCTATATTAGGGTGATACAAAATACATTACCATGTACACCATACACCAGCTGGTTGTATCTGACCCATTAGACCAAGGGATCAAAGATGACACTTTCCTACCTACTTCATCTAGTTCAAGAGTTTCTAGTGCCTGTGCCTGTATCACAGTTGACCACTTCTCAACAGTTCTTCATACTTTGACTGATCAATCTGAATAGAAAACAATGTTCCTGTAACAGAAGAGTAACTGTCAGAATGATGTAAAAGACCAGTAAAATTAGTTAAGTTCATGTCTTAGATGGGTGGAAACATTTGATTCCAAAATAACTGGTGATGTTAGCGGAATTCTTCCCTAGGCATTGGAATTTTACTTCAACAGATTGTATGAATCAGGAATTCGTAATACTTTTTTAATTGTAGAGCAAAGATAACTATAGAAATGACATATCACTTTTTGATTTTACAGGAAGTTATGATGTTCACATTAGACTAAAACTAAACAAAATACAATTAAACATACTTTTGTTTTGCTCTAGGTGCAACCAAGTTTTCAGCAAGACTGAAAATTCAAGTTATACATCTTCGATCTTTTAAGATAATAAGTACATTTAATACTCATGGGCATGGGTGAGACTGTTGATCATGTAACAGCTTAGAGTAAGTTTCAAAATGTATGTTGCAGAATAGTGTTCTTCACATTACCTAACCATCTATCTAAATGGGAAAGCTCATTGTTATCTTAAGCTTTCTAGAGGAAACACTGACTTCCCTTCATGTTCTTATTTTATTTGTTTCTTCTCCATACACTGGAGATGAAAACAAATAATTTAAATTAACAAACTGACAATAAAAAGGCCTGTTCTGAATGCTGCCTGCAGGTCTTTAAAATGATGAAAGCACTTTGCATTATAAGATTGCTCCAGTCTCTGAACATGAATCCCAGTTTGAAAGATTGAAAATCTCCCTGAAGTCTGAAGCACTTAAATAATTTAGATTAAATTTAAATTGTGCTACACTTTACAAGCTCAGAACCATAGTCACATCTTTACTGGAAAGCTTATAAAAATTTGAAATGCTCCAATAATTTTAAATCTTGTAGAAGCCTAGTATCTTCCAAATTAAAGTGCTAATAAAAAAATTAGCACTGAAATTTAAATCTCTATGTGCAGTGTAGAATGATTTAAAATTATTGAAGCCTTTCAATTTTTTATGAGGTCTCTATGTAGAAGTGAATCAAACAGCATTTTTAGTACAATAGAAATAAGTTAGAAAAGAAAAGAATGCAAACAAAAACGGTCATCAACATAGCAATGTACTATGAGGTCCTTTCCAGGTGCTAAAAAGAAGAGCTTTGAAAGAACAACTGCATACTGAAAAGTTAAGCAGATACAGTCTGCTGTTTAAAACACTTTAGCAGGACTCAGGAGATATTAATTTTAGGTTCTGATTTTGAGCAAACTATTTAATTTCTCTGAATCTCCATTTCTTCCTTTCTTATTTAGATAGTAAGTTCATTGGGGCAAGAACTTTATTTTTTCATGACTGATACTCATCTGACTAAATGTAGATATCTATCTTGTCAACATCCGTATCTAAGCGAGTTATCCCAGTACTGCCTTACAGTAGGAAAAAGATAAATAGATTCCATTCAAAGGCTGTACATATAATTGTAAACTCCAACCATAAGGTACAGATAAGAATCATATCCTAAGAAGCCTATTAGTCTCCATTGACAGCAAGGGGAGCCAAAAGTGACAACTTTAGCTATCAATTGTTGGTGGAAATGAAACAAATTTGTTATTGTCTTCTCTAATTGTTAAGAATTCCTGAAATATGTATTATTAATAGCTACAAAATTTTCAAATAGATAATCTTAAATCATCTGAATCTACAAATTTTAGGCAGTGACTGTCTTTAGAAACAGGGAATATGCAAGGACCTCTCAGTAAGATGGACCACCGATATGTTCCTGCAGTGAAAAGAAGAAATAAAATACTTTTTCTTTCCGTAATGTGCCCAGTAAAGAGAACTATGGAAGAAACATACCATTTTTTTGGTGCACTTTACCTCTAAGTATGAATAACTTGATTACAGAAGTACTTATAGGAAAACCTGAAGACAAACCAATTCCAATGACCTGATTCAATCTGAGGTTTAGTGAGAATCTGAGATTACTTTAATGGATGATAAAATCCTTTTGAGAATTGAAGCAGGCTTTGATGCAGACCATAGATTTTCATGAAGCTGGTACAAATGTCTGATACATGTTCAGAAAGACTATTCCATGAGACACAGAGTCATAGAATCACAGAAACGTAGAATCAAAGAATCATAGAATAGTTTGGGTTGGAAGGGACCTCAAAGACCAACTAGTTCCAACCTCCTGCCATGGGCAGGGACACCTTCCACTAGACCAGGTTGCTCAAAGCCTCATTCAGCCTGGCCTTGAACACTTCCAGGGATGGGGCATCCACAGTTTCTCTGGGCAACCTGTTCCAGTGCCTCACCACCCTCTCCAGGAAGAACTTCTTCCTGATATCTAATCTAAATCTCCCTGCTTTTAATTTAAAGCCATTACCCCCTGTCTTATCACTACAGGCCCTTGTAAAAATTCTCCCCAACCCCACTTCCTTGTAGGCCCCTTCAGGTACTGGAAGGCTGATATACTTTCTCCCCGGAGCCTTCTCTTCTCCAGGCTGAACAAGCCCAACTCTCTCAGCCTTTCATCATAGGAGAGGTGCTCCAGCCCTCTGATCATCTTCGTGGCCTCCTCTGGACTCATTCAAACTGGTCTATATCTTCCTTATTTTGAGAGCTCCACAGCTGGACATGGTACTCAAGGTGGGGTCTCACAAAAGCAGAGTACAGGGGCAGAATCCCCTCCCTCAACCTGCTGGCCACACTTCTCTTGATACAGCCCAGGATATGGTTGGCTTTCTGGGATGCCAGCGCTCACTGAAGGCTCATGTTCAGCTTTTCATCCTCCAGTACCTCCAAGTCCTCCTCCTCAGGGTTTCTCTCTAACCACTCTCCACCCAGCCTGTACTTGTGCTTGGGATTGCCCCAACCCAGGTGCAGGACCTTGCACTTGGCCTTGTTGAACTCCATGAGGTTGGCAGTGGCCCACCTCTCCAGCCTGTCCAGGTCCCTCTGGATGGCATCCCTTCCCTCCAGCATGTTGATTTCACCACACAGCTTGGTGTCATCAGCAAAGTTGCTGAGAGTGCACTCGATCCCATCATCCATGTCACTAACAAAGATGTTAAACAGTACAGGTCCCAACAGTGACCCCTGAGGAATACCAGTCGTTACTGGTCTCCGCTCAGACATTGAGCTATTGACCACCACTCTGAGTGCGACCATCCAGCCAGTTCTTTATCCATTGAGGAGTTCATCTGTCAGACTCATGTCTCTCCAGTTTAGAGACAAGGATGTTGTGAGGGATGGTATCGAAAGCTTTGCACAAGTTCAGTTAAGTTAAAAAGACATGCAAAAACAATGCAGCCTCTTCTTCCTTTCCAAAGAAAATCCAGTCTGCTCACATAAATCTTCATTGATCTGTATACATTTTTTCTTCTGGCTATCTGAGGGACCATTTTCTGGTTACCTTATTACAAATTCATACAACAACAGTTGTAACAATTTTGATAGTTGTTGTTAGGACTAAATGTCTAGGGGCTGAATTTTCAAGTGGTGGGGTTTATTCCTGTCGAACTTATCTATTTCTTATGTGTGTTGGTTGTTGTACGCTGCTTACAGAGTAAAGAGAATTTTAAAATATATTTGCATACTGAGGGATGTTATTATTTGCCTGTCTTTGTATTTGCTTGTGTTTGTATTGAAAATTGAAACCAAACAAATAGACTTAAGACAGAAATTTATCATTAACCCAATTCACAATAATCTTATGCATGAGGGACATGGGGAATATCACAATGCATGAATGCATTAGAATATTATGTAATTTACTCCATCCCTGTGTATACAGCAGAGAGGTTGAGATGGTTTTTTAACTCCTCTGAGCCTTCTGCAACTTGAGTGAGTAGTAAATGACTGTGTAAGAAAAGAGCGGAGATACTACTTCAGCTCTGTTGGAATAATGAATGTTCTGAAAATACTGTCTGAAAAACTTTAAACCTAGTTTGCAGGTGCTTAAATGTAAGGTGAATACAAGACGCCCTTTCACAACAGAACTTTATCATCCTCGAACAAGAACCACAGACGTATTGATACATTTAATTTTTCATAACCCATTGCTTGCAAAAAGGAATTAAACATCTCAATGCCGCTGTTGAACTGACCTTAGATAATGTCATTGGCATCTGTAAAATAAGACATTTAGGAACTGCGAAGAAGCTACTCAGAATTAATTTAAGAATTTACCTTTTACTCTTAGATATATATCATCACAGTTGGCAATATGATGCATGCAGTTTTTTTCATTGTTCTAGCCATTAATGTGTATTAACCCCATAGGGAAATCTGAGTTACTACACACCAGGTTATTCTAACCAAGATGGGTTACTGAAGTGGACACCCAGCACATGGAAGAGCTTCAACAAAATTTATCATTTGTCTTTCTGCTACATATTACTATGTTGTATTTTCTCCATGTATTTTTTACAGAATAAATGAATGGCTTCTAGTCTCTTTTTTAATGAGTTATGAGGAAATTTTTCTCATAATTAAAGGAAATCAAAAGAACACATGTGAGTTTTAAATTTACATGGCCATTACACAGGTAGAGTGAAATACAATGTAGAGAACCTTCAGTGTTTTTGTTGTGACGATGGTGATAATGATGATGAAAGTTTACTTGAAAAGCTCCATAAACACCCCACATGCATGGGTTCCCTTGAATACCAGTACAGACCCTCTGCCCACCTGATATTCCTGCCCAGACCGAGAGCCTCCTACTCCCTTGGCAGTCCAACCTGGAGTTTGCCAGTGAATCTAGATGCACAATCCTCACACACCCCATGCACACCCTTGGCAAGATAAAAGCAGTCACTCTTCCGAGACAGCCGGAATGTGGGCATGATGGGGCAGTGACTTACCATAACAACAGAGCCACTGTCACTGTATTACATGTAACCGGACCCTTTTATACCCTTTTCGGTTGATTCTCCACTTCCTTCCTCCCTGACTCCCCTCCCCTACAGATTATTGAGTAAATTTTGTACAGTTCCAAAGGTCACCTTCGAATATCCCAAATCTTCACGATCCTCTTGTTTCCTCCTTATCAGTTAGAAAGCCCAGGTTCTCTCTCTCCAAATCTGTGTCTGGAGTTCCTAATGGCCCTTCAATTAGTAACTCAAGACTTTTGGTCTTTGCCTATCTCCCTTATCTATCAGGTTTATGTCTCTGTTCTTGCTTCCCCCTTTAACTATTATCCCCTTTTACACTAAAAATGTCCTTGATCAGGTAATCTTACTGAAGCAGAGCTTTCATCCTCTACATACCCTTACAGTTACCATAGAAATACGAATCATAAAACCACCCATACTATATGGAATACAAGTTTTGTCATTCTTCTTTCAATTTATTACACAAATATTTTCAGAAAAAAACCCAAACAAACAAAAAAATCCACAAAACCCCCCATATATAACTGGGAAATTAATGTTCTACTTTCGTCTGTTAAAATAAAATAAAATAAAAAATATGAGATTTGTCTTTTGGGACAAAGCTACAGATTAGGCATAATCATGCATTTAACAAATTTAATGAATCATACCAATAGAACATCAGGGAATGAATCTGCACATCCAGAATATTACACAGTATTATAAAAAAAGAAGTGTAAACAATTGTCTTTGCATACATTTGAACGGCAGCAAATAAAACCCTGCAAGAAAGGAACCTCTTATTTCCTGTCATGGCAGGATTTACCAGACATTTAGTGATGATGACAGTTTATCAACTGACTAATATGTTGTATAAATATGATCATATTCATATAAAGCCTATATATGGACTATCAAATGCAACTTTGTCTTGGCATAGATTAGGAAGGCAGTTAAAAAGGGGAGGTGCTTGACTTTTTCTAAATATTTTTTATAAACTTATATCCAAGACAATAGAATATTAACTGTATCAAATATTTTTGGAAATACAAATAGAAACCACTATTCTTCCTTCACAGTTACAAGTTTATAACATATTAAGGCAGAGAAGCATTTTCAGTGTGACACTCTCACTCACTTTTTGGCCCAAATAACATTTTCAATAATTCCATAAGGGAGGCTACTTCAGCACGAGGGGCTGACACATAATGACTTCAGAATAACTGTTACTATCAGAGTTAAGAATAGTCTTTTAAAATATAAGGTTAGGATTAAGATCTAGTACATCAAAATTAAATGGGATTTATAAATTGAGACTTGTAAAATTGTCTGCGTAATGTAAGTATTAAGAAAACAAAGTCCTTTGAAGACCTTTAGAAGGAGAATCTGTTGGATTAAATTTAATTGAAGGGCAGAAAATTACCATCTGGATACTTCAGTTCTCTCCTGCATTGCAGGGTAGTGATTTAACTCTGAATTTAAAATATTTCTTATCAATTAGTTTACTTTGCATGTAAAATGATTAGTACTGTTACATTTTTGAGTGACCTGGTCCACATATAATCTATTTATTCTCAAAGCAGGTGCTTGTTTTTTCCAAACAAATGCATTTTAGGTGTCTAACAAAAATGCCTACAATGATTAGAACTGACTGAGAAGAGATATCCAAGTATTTTTGTGAATCAATATATATTCAGTTTGCTCCCCTATTATTTATTACAGTCCTACTTTTCATTCTCCACAAGAATTCAGACATTTAATCAGAAATTTAATAAAAGAGCTCTTTCAAGTCTCATGCTGCTAGAATGTGTCAGAGCAATGCCATGCCCATAATGGCCACATGCTGATCAGTTCTTCTTTTTCTGAAGTGTCCATATTAAATAAAACTATTTGGCACATTACAAAACACATTTTCAAATGTTCATAGGTATCCTGTGGCACCAAGGAAAATATCATATTGCACTTGCTGAGCCGCTAAATTGCCATTGAATCTCAGTTTATCATTCCTACAACCAGTTATTTATAAGGCAATGTATTTGAAAAATATAAGAAATACATCTGAAAAGCATAATAGTGTTTGATCTTATGGATCCACATAAACACTGCCATGGACTCTATCTTAATAATTAAATCTGATATATATTGAGATTTATGAGAATATATTTTTCTTTTGTGGTTTTCGAAATTACTTCAATTCATTCTAGTATTCTAAAACTTTAAAACCAGTGGAATTTTGCAAGGGTCAGTAGTAGTGTGATTTTACATGGATCAGTACAACAGAAAATTATATATATATGTATATAAGAATCATGCCCTTCTACCTTTTATTTGTCAGCAGGGGGTTTTGACCTAGTGTATATCTACCTCAAATTGTCATCAAATCTGTTGAATTGCTCAAAATTTATGGTAGTGAACGATGTCATCTTTTCATTTTAGTTCAAATCCTGACTTAGTTTTTAAAGGAAACTGAGGTTTGCTCTAATACTTAGAACGCTGTCTTTTCAGAAAATGAAGACATTTCACAAGCCAGCATAACTGCAGTCTCTGCAGAGATCTGGATATATGCCAATTTTTAGTGGTGTTGTATCAGCAAAACTGTCTGAAGAATTGTGAACAAATTTGTCAAGAGATACCAGTCATAATCCTAGTTTAAATTTAGGCTCACAGTTGTTCTATATTACCAGCAGTGTAAAAAGGTGTATAAAGAGGCCAGGGCACATATGCCCACTTCTCAAGCACTGAGTGTTTGAAGCCAGGATGATGTCTCACTTGCATAAGTGTTACATATGTATACACTTTGATTAAGTTAAAGAAGGGGTTTCTAATTTCACTTTATCCCTTCCCTTTTTTTTTGCTAGATAACATTCATCATAACCCTCTTCTGGAAATAAACAGTGTTACAGGAGTAACACTATCTTTGTAACACAGTATCTTTGCCTGCTGGTGATTGATTTGTGAGACTCCTACCTGGTGTTGATTATTTTTATGATTATTTTTAAGGAAACATAAAACTCTGAGTAATTTAGATTGACTCAGTAGAATGAAAGATGGAGTAGGATATCCAGTGGAAAGCTGTATTAGCTGGTTATCTATCTGCATAATTCAAAATATCTCACCATATTCAGCTGCAGTCAGCTCTGGATTCCATCATTATCTACAGCTGTCCTGAGAACACTGAGAGTCATAAAAGTCTTGGGCTCTGCTAAACAAGTAGGCCCCTAGCTCATTATAAAACCCCATAGAGAACAACGAATAAGTCGTAAGTCATTCCTCCAATTCTCTTCATTGCAGTGAATCCAACAATCAGAACATAAATACTAAATGCAGAAGACTTTGTAGCATGTACAGTATTTTCCATTGACTTAACCACAGGAAATATATTAAAGTCTAAGTTTTGCTTGAACAAAATGATGTATTGTAGCATTTTACATTCAATATTTTGGTGGGAACTTTAAACCCTATTGAAATTCATCTCCATTAACCTGACATATTTATAATTAGTAGAAAGTGATAATGACTTTTTGGTGCTATTCACCTCATCCTTAGATAGATGTCAAAAATTTTGCTCTATAAATATCTATTTTTGTTTCTCAATGTAAAAAAAAAAAAAAATCAGGAAAAGCAGTTCCATGATGATGATGGTGTGTATTCAAGAAGAATGCCTAATTGTACGAGTATGGGAATTCAAGAATTTCAGATTACTTCATCTTCAGTACTGGAGCACGTGGGTTCATAGATTAGGAAACAAAAGGCTACAGTGATTGCATAGCCCAGTGATTACATCACTCTGGGAACTGAGAGCACTCGTCTCTTATGCTTGAATTATATTTCTTCTCTATTTAATGATTCTTTAAGGTAAAAATACCCTTGGAGTAAAAGCCTGAAAGCATGTCATTCTTCATCTTGGCCATATTGCATTAGAGACACTAACCATTTTAGGGAGCCATTTCTGGATGTTTTGTATGAGACAGTCTCAGATTTTCAAGGTGCTTGTACCCATCCATGAAACAGTTACTTGTATACAGCTGACTATCATTGTATAAATAAGGACCTATTTCTTCAGTGCCTAGGTTAAGGATAGATCATCTGCATTCTCCTGAAATAATCTAGCAATTGCATAAAGATTTGTCCAAAACCTGTTCTTCAGCTATCAGAAATAAACTCCATAATTGATTTCTAAACCTGTTTCTTCTCATAAAGAAATTAAATTCCTTAAATGTATAGAAGCACATTTCTTATTTAGTTTTACAAAAACTTATTTCAATTTTCATGATACTACAACTGATCTCATGGCTACTATACATAAAGTGTATATACTATACATAAAGGTTGGGGTGCAGAGAGACAGATCAAAGTTCATATCTGGTAATGATAATTTTTTTCTGATAGATCTCAGTATGCCTAAATTGAGACTATAAACAAACAGGTATTTCTGGGATAAGATTATGTATATACATGAAAAAGCTGAATTTATTTTCATCCTTCTACAAGCAGTAAGATTCAAAGAGTATTTTTCCCACAATAATTATTTCTTTATCAATAGAAAAGTAGTGATTTGAAGTATGATACAGGCAAAGTTGTCTTGTCAAGCTGTAATCTGGATGGCATTTTTCATGGTATATTTTGCTCTCTTTTACTCTTTTGGACTACATCTGATTAATTAGAAACTGAAAAAGGAATTCTAGGTACCGATGATCATAGTCATGTTGGCAAAATATAGAAACAATGGAAAACCCTGACCTGCTCAAGATACTGGCTGATTTATGTTTTGCTTCAGTCTCTTTGGAGAACCTCTGGATGTGAAGGAGTAAGAAATAATGAGGTAAAACTTTTGCTCTATTTTTTCCCTTTATTTTATTTATTCTAATTATTACATTTTTCAAGGGCGAAAGTAATGGACTCCACAGGTTGTATCTGTAGATAAACTATACTGTCAGATGCTACTGAGAGTCATTCCAATGAGGATGCCCTAGATGGAAATATTTTGTTTCTGTTCATGGTTTGGACACATATGGTGTTCTCTGATTACCTTCCATGCATCCATGTTGCACTGCAAATTGCACTGGATATCTTCGGCAGAGTGCCAGTTATAGAGATTCATTTGGAACTTCTAGCATTCACCCTGACCCCATCTGAACTATGCAAACTTCATAATCTTGTCATTACTTCTATAATCAGAACCTGCTTGGCTTGTGCCATTAGCTATCTCCTTGTGATGACAAGGATCTGTGTGTGAAGAAGAGGTGAAGCCAGACAGAAAAAACTTTTTCTTTTGGCTCTCATGTATAGCTTCATTTTAAAGCTCATATACTTGGGTTGCTTCAGTTTTCAGTCTCACTCTCTTTCTATTACTCCACCCACCTAAGATGCTAAGGCTTCCGGCCATGTCCTATATGCTTTTTGCATCTATTACTAATCATCTGCCCAGAGACTGATAAGAGTGATCCTAAAGAGTGTGCTCACATAAAGCAGTAAAGAGGGAGAGAACAGAGGCCGTACGTAGTTGTGTCAATGTGCTGAGAGACTTTGAGAAAAAACAGCTTTTCTGTAGTAAAAAAGAAAATATTCTTATCATCACACAGTATACTCTGTCTGTTTGGGTTTTTTTAGTGAAACAAAGTTAAACCAGATTTCCAGGAAAAAAAAAAAATTTACCTCCTACTCATCTGAGCAGCCAGACAGCCAAGACCAGTACTCTTTTTTAGGCCTGCACAATTTCCTGTGGTTTCCATCCTCCTGGGCAATTATTTTCAACATACAAACTGTGGAAAGGAAGGAAATAGACTTAGTAGCTTAACACTTATGTTTCACATCTATAACTTTTGAAGCTTGTAAATAGAGAAATATGATGTCTCTTTCTCAGATTTTTTGCTTTCAGCCTGGTCTTCTGAAGAAAGATGTATAAATTTGGTTTTGTTTTTGGTGTTTGTTGTTGTTGTTCTTTCTAAATCCATCTACCTCTCTAACTTTTCACCTGATTTTTGCCAAATATGAGAGAAATATTAATGTGTCAAAACCAAGATTCATTAAAATCAGTGATGATACAAAGGAGAAAAATTAAAATTGCAATGTCTCCTTTATAAAACTGGGAGGCAGAACTGGACAATCAGGATACATGTGCTGAACAGACGCCATACACTCAGTCCAGAACACAGGCTGGGCACATAAGTAAACACAGGGATTATGCAGGTGATATCATAGAGGAAAATGCATTGGGAAAATATGACACAAATATTTAGAAAACGAGATTTCAGTAATTCTGGCACCCAGGAAATAAATCTAGTTTATTGAAATGTTAATTTGTATGGTTAAAAAAAAAATTTGAATAATTATTATCTCTGATTTTGCGCTATGAAAACAGCCAATTCCTGTGTCTCGCAAAGGGTTACGTGTAGTACAAATATTAATGTCTAGGTTATTCACCCTAACTTTTGCTTGATTTCTTGCTTAAATCAGAGAGAGTGAGGAAGCTGTTTCTGGCTTCTGGTGCCATACTTCCCAAAATATGAATAAAAACTGAAAAGGAGCATCTGTGACTTGTGCTGAAGGCAGAATGTCCTTCAGGCTCTGTCTAGACATTCTTTTTCATGCTTGTATGATCTGTTACAGCATCCTGCTTTGCTGATTGGCACCCAGTATAGATTAGAGCACCTGTTATTTGGACATGCAGGTGGGTTTTATTGGATGGAAACCAGGGAAAAGGGAGTTGGCTTGTGCTTCATATAGAGTTACCTTGCTCTGGTATGGAACCAGTATGTAGCTAAAGCAGTTTTGGAACCTGGAGCTGCAGAGTGCTTGCAGGTTCTGGTAGGATCAGCAATCTCAAGTAAGTTGCAGAGTGATCAATACCCCTGCTGCTCCTGCCCTTCTTCCGCTCCTTCTGGCTCTATCACTTTTCTGTAGATCCTTTTTGAAAGGTTGGATTATTGTTAATTTTTTCCAGCACATCCTTCTGTTGTTTCATCTTCACCAAACCAAAAATTCACTGACATCAGCCTTCCATCAGTAAGTTTCAAGAACTTTCTCCTGTTTAACATGTAAAAGTCTAGACTTCATGTCTTGATTCTTTTACATGTATTTAAGTATAGAAATGAAATAGAAGTTCAAATAAAATGTTTGCCTATTTTATAATGAAGAGGTACAAAATGTTTTGTATGCCATTTACTGGGTAGGATATTTAATAGAGACCTGCATTTCATGTCTTTCAGACCTAAGTGTTCCTACAAGACTATGAAGACTAGGGTTTTTCTGACACCTAAGTCAGTGGTTTTAATGACAAAAAAAAAATTATAACTCTATAGGAAAATAATCAGAAAGATAATGTGTATCCACGGTTTCAAAGTGAGTAGGTATGCAATGATCTTTTTTCACTATGAATTCTGGAAAGTCTGGCAAAATACTACATTAAGATCACTAGTTTCAATTATTTCACAGCTGTAGTGTGTTCTTTGAGACTTAGAATCACTGTTAATGTCCTGTGAAGATATAAAATTTACTTTTCATAAGCATTGTGTAGTTGTTATTAATAACAGTATGCTTTTAATGTGAACTATCTTTGGTTTTCTTTATTTTTTTTCAAATCCTCCTTTCCATACTGTTCTTCTCTGAAGCCTTTAATGAGCTGAGTAATAATAATAAGTTTTAGCAAGCAATAAAGTTGTTATATTTACCTTCAGTAAGTTTAAGCTACATACCAAAACAACATTAAAGAATTCAGCAAAAAGAAACAAACAAAAAAATGTTTACATATAAACTCAGTTTGCAAAATACAATTTACATACCATCCTGGAAAAATGTATGCACAGTATGCACCCATGTGCGCTTAACAGTATAGCACCAAACCTGAATTTCCTTTAAATCACTAACATTGACAATGTCTATCTTGAACTGAAAAGGAGAAAGGAAACATTTCCGCTTTATTTTTCAAGTCTTCCATGATGCTGAGAAAGTTCAGCAAATGCTATCACAAGAGAAGTGATGTTTTAAGTTTTACTAATAGAGTAATTTTAATTACCATTTTCCTTTCAAAGTATTTTTTAATACAGAAAATAACAATTAAAAAAAAAAAAAAAGGTGGTGCCTGTGGTTTCCAACTTCATTTCCAGGTGGACCTTTCCTCCTGGCTTGTTTGACATACACTAATAATACTGGTAACAAGAATATATCAACTACGTGGTAGAGAAAGTCATTATTGTAATAATTAAAAAAGCTTAAATGAAACTTTACAACTGATGCAGCATATCAAACATATGATGCCTATTTTTTTTTTCACAACAGTGTAAACTCATATGAAAATATAGAAAAAAGGAGGGTTCAGAACAATCAATTTTAGAGTAAATATTTAAGCTAGCAATATTTACCAACATTTCTTGCTTAATTCAGCTATAATATTTTGCAGATTTTTTTTTTTTTTTTGAGAGAGAAGTTTTGAAGGAATATAATTTATATGTAGTCATTGTATTGGAATTTTGGAATTTGCTGAAATTTTAACACTTGTGCATGACTGCATTCAGGTGTGTATAATAGTCTTTGGTCAATCACCTACTTGAAATATTCCCTACAAAATATCAATTAGAATAATGATATTTCCATTATTTTCATCTGCAGTCACATGTGGTGGCCTTTAGACAGAAATATGTATCAAGGATATTTTCCTTCCAGGTCTATTACCTTCACATGACTTCTGACTGTTGTCATATATAACACATCAATTTAATTTCTCAAGAATTTGCCAAAAAGTTTGTATAAATTTAAAAATTTTAAAAAATTTCTAAATCTTATGCTTTCTCTGCTGAATACTCATAAAGTATGGCGGGGAAAAAAAGGGGGTGAGAGGTGGGTGGGTGGAGAACAATAATTTCCTTTATTTTGTGTGCTTATAATTAGGTTATGTCACTAAAGCTTAATCACATTGAACAAAAATACGGGAAGGTTCAGAGGAAAAATGACAGACAAAAAAAACATGGCAATATAGTCAGTTAAAGGCTACATTGGCTCAGCTACTCCTAAGACTCTCAAAAGTTGTTTATTAGATCATTTTCCCTCATGTGAAGACCACCAAACTGTGTCAGAAAAATAAATTTCCCAGAAAAACATGCAAAATGATAGGGTTATTGTTTAAAAGACCATAGCACTTCCTAGGATGCAGGAAGATTATTTTGGGACAAAACAAAGACACTGAAAGTTGTCTAAAACTTAGTATGGGGTGTTTTAAGAAGATTGTGGAAATGTGGGAAACGTATTATGGAGGGAAAGGATCAAAGACAAGGATGAAGGTGGATTGAAAAGAGCAAGTGTACGGGGAAAGAAGGAAAAGGGGTTAAAAGTCACTGCTATTAGCAACCTGTTGGTCAGCGCACTTGTCTGAAGTTCTGTGTCTGATCACTGCAGCCTGTCCTATTTTCTTATACTCTCTTCTTTTTTCCATGTGTGTGCTCTCTGTTCTTAGTGTGCATACATACGTGACCCACTAGTGAACTTCAAGATGGACTAGCTAGTGAGTAGGGTAAGGAGTATGAGTGACTGCATCAGAGAGACAGGCTATGGGTCTGATGCCTGATAGATCTGGGTTCAAATAAATGGATAAGACCAGACTCTGGGGCCACATTAGTGGAGACAATTTCATAGTGCTTGTGCATATTTTACATGCAGACTTTAATCCTGATCAGCTGAAAAGGTAGAGCAGAGGTAGGTGTGCTATTCATGTTCATGTGCCTGCTGGTTTGATCTGTGTGACCAGCTGTGTTTGTTTGTGAATCAAGGATATGTGCTCAGACTCACTACTGGCTGAACCTGGGGACACAGAGCCAAAGCAGCCCATCTGTCAGGGGCAAGAGGACATCAAAATGTAAAAGAGGTGATATGTGTCAGGGAGCAGAAGAAGGGTGTTACTACACAAGGCAGTGTAAGTAAGGAGACCATGGTGACATCAAAGCAGACAGCGTACCTGGTTGTAACTAGTCAAGGCCATAGTGACGAGGCAGGTCCAAGGTAAAGCCAAGATGTTAAGTTAGTAAGGCAAGATCAAGCTCAAAAAGGCACAAAGCCAGGCATAGCATACCTGCACTGTAGCCCAGGCAAGACCATGGGCTAAGGCCAGAGTTCAAATGCAACTCCCAACATGAGGGGTGGAGACACCAGGCAAAGCTTCTCACAGGTATTTCTTAGGGAATTACCTGTTTTCACAGAATTCTGAGCCAGGCTTACATAGCTGTACCCTATCAGATCTTACCTTGAATGTGAGAAGGTAAATTCCTAGCAGAGGCAAAAAGAGGGTGTAGAACCTCTTGATGTCTTAGAGTAGGTAACTTGCTTGCTAAAACAGGATTTATAAAATAAATCAATAGTTTATTTTTCATCTTCCATAATTTCTAATATTTTTATTTGATATTCAGACTCCCACACTGTACCAGTGAATCTAAATCACTATTAAGGCAGGATATAGCCATGCTATCTATGTTCACAGTTTACAGATGGAAAGTATTCTTGTGCAATAACAGAAATCCAAAAGTTATGCCTCTAGTTTTGACCTAGTTACCCTAGGTTCCATATAAACAATATAGAGTAAACATGCATTCAGAGGATATTTAATTTGCATTGTTTCTGATTTCTTGACTCCAAGGACCACTACTGGAGCCAAGGTTATTCAACTTTTTCATTAATGACATAGATGATGGGACAGAATGCACTGTCAACAAGTTTGCAGATGGTACAAAACTGGGAGGAGGGCTGATACAACAGATGGGTATCCTGCCACTCAGAGGGACCTCAGCAAGGAGGAGAACTTGACAGACAGGAAACTCATGAAATTCAGAAGGTTCATGAAATTGCACCTGGGCCAAAATAACCTCATGCACTAGTTCATTCAGGGGACAGACCAGCTGGAAAGCAGATGTGTATGGAAAGACTCAGGTCTCCTGGTAGACTAGCAGTTGAGTCAGCAACATGCCCTCATGTCCAGGAAGGCCAACAGCATCCTGGGCTGCATTAGAAGTAACATTGCCAGCAGGTTGAACCTTCTGAAGGGAGGTGAACCTTCCTCTTTACTTAGCCCTGGTGTGGCCACACTGGGAGTCCTGGGTCCAGTTCTGAACTCATCATGCAAGAAAGACATGGAAATAGTAGGCGAAAGCCAGCAAAGGGCCACCAAGATGGGATGGGATGGAGTTAACTTTGTTCATAGCAGCCTGTTCAGTTCTGCGGTTTGCATTTGTGGTTAAAATAGTGTTGATAACATATCAATGTTTCTGTTATAGATGGTCAGTGCTTGCACAGCATCAAAGCTTTCTCTGTTTCTCACTTTGCCCCATCAGTGAGTAGGCTGGTGGTAGGCAACAGCCTGGAATGGAAATAAAACCAGAACAACTTGATTCAAATTGACCAAAGAGGTATTTCATTCCACAGTGTTCAGCAATAAAAGTTTGGGTAAAGAAGAAGAAGAAAGGAGGGATGTTCATCATTACAGTATTTGTCTTGCCAAGAAACTACTATGAGTATTGAGGTCCCACTTCCCAGGAAGTGGCTAGAAACCTGTCAGCTGATGAGTAGTGGTGAATGACTATTTTTCTTAGTTTGCATGCACAGCTTTACTTCATCTCTTAAATTGCCTTTACCTTGATTCATAAATTCTCAGCCCTTGATCTTCTTATCTATCCCCCCTTCTATCTGAGGAATACTCTGCCTCAGCATCGTCTTCACCACAGAATGCAGGGCAATCTCTGCTCCAATGCCAGGAGCAAATCTTCTCACCCCTTCTTCACTGACCTTGTCTGCAGAGTTGTTTCTCTCTCACTCTGTCTCTGCTGCAATTTCTCTTTCTATTTTTTTCTCCTGCCTTCTTAAAAATGTTATTCCAGAGGTACTACCATCGTTGCTGTCATGGTTTAACTCCAGC
>NW_010243874.1:532-809 GCF_000690775.1 Eurypyga helias | reverse complement strand
GCGGGCGGCACCGCTCCTATTGTATTAAAAATAATACAGCGGAGCACAAATTCATTACAGATAAGTGTGACAGCCAGGAGGAATTAACGAGCACGTCTCTCAGCGCCTGACAAACGCCTCCTTTTGTTCCTGGGATGGGTCCTTGAGTCTTTCAATCTTTGGAGATGCCTCGGCTCATTAAGCGCATCTTCCCCCAGTAGCTCCCAGCGTGTCCAGGGACTGCTCCCAGTATGAGCTGTGCCCTTGTGCCAATGCCCTGAGCCAAGCTGGGCTTCAC
>NW_010243874.1:0-303 GCF_000690775.1 Eurypyga helias | reverse complement strand
GCTCTGCGGATCCCGCTGCTCCCGGGATGGGGATGCGCCCAGGGGTCCACCTCAGCCTCACTGCCGAGCTGGCAGGTGTTTGCAGGATGCTGGGAGAGTGCTTGCACATGGGACACTCTTTGGGCAGAGCTGTCCCCTGGCATCGCCCTGGGCAGTGTCACCTGCAGGGTGGCTGCCTGGAGCTGCTGGGGAGGCAGGAAGGGAAGGGACGGGGAAGGATGGGAGGGATAGGGGGGACAGCGCCGTGGCCAGATGGAGAAGGAAGCTCTCAGTGCTGCCAAGTCCTGCAAGTTGCCTCCGTGC
>NW_010243873.1:0-1036 GCF_000690775.1 Eurypyga helias | reverse complement strand
ACAGGACAAGGGGTAATGGGTTTAGTTTCCAGGGTACAGCAGCGTTATTTTTCTGGAGTGTTTTCAAATATTTCACTCTTAAGTAGCTGTAATCAGTCACATCCCATGAGAAAAAGGAAAGTGATTGGGAGCCTCCCCGGGCTGCCGACAACCACCCACCGGAAGGAAGACAGCGGGTGACCCAGAGGTGACGTCTGTCCGCTTGGGCCGTTACCTTTTAAACACCGTCACAGCACCGCTGCGAGGGCTCAGCCGCAACGCCTCTCCCGTCAAAGTCACCCAGGAACCACTCATTACAACGGACGAGCATCTCAACAGGGGAAGAAATGGGGTTTTTGTAATTTTTCTCCATTAAAACATCGTTGGAACTGCGCGGTCACTCGTCGCGGGGGGTCGTTAGAATGGCTTTGCACCCCCCCAAGCTGGCGGCATGTCCAGGGCGGCAGAAAGACGCAGGCAGCGCCGAGCACGCCGTGCCGTTTGCTCCTACAAAGCCGGTCTGATTTCACGTCCTCACGAGGGGCCCCCGACGCGAAGAGCGCAGCGTCCTCCTCACACTCACGGCAGTCACGCGCACGGCGTGTCTGCATGCCCACCACGCCTGGGAAAACGTCCCGAAGCAGGAAGAAAGTAGATGACATCGAAGCGAGAGGCGGCTTCCGGATTCAAGCAGCCCACTTCTCGTATGATACGGCGCAGACGGCATCGATGAGCGCAGCCCAGCCACGCGTTTCGGCCGAAGACTGACTAAAGCAACCACCAAACCGCACTATCAGGGAATCAAGACAGCAACGCCCAGACTTAACGAAGTAATTAACGTAAAACTGCACACACCCCGTTATAGCGATCCACAGATACAGAGGCACCTGTTAAAACTTCCCCCACGAGTTTGGTGAAAACCTTCCAGTCTGACACCTTTGCACCTCGGCAAAGAGTTGGGCCTCGAGGTTTCAGCTTGAGTTGCCAGGTTCTTCGGTGCCACACATGCGAGACGGTCAACTCCGAGGTGTCCCTGTCGCGGTTTAACTCCGGCTAG
>NW_010243872.1:0-1005 GCF_000690775.1 Eurypyga helias | reverse complement strand
GACTCGGGGGGGTGGGTCAGTGCTGCTCAGGTGGCGCCGTCCGCGGGGGAAGCGCTTAAATACAGCGGGAGGTAGCGGCATCCCGCTTGTCGGGGGGGTCCCGCATTAACTCTGCACTCCGTTTCTAATATCCGGAGCGTTTAAGCTACTGCGTACTCCAGAAACTCAGTCTGAGTCCTTCTGAAGGCTGGCTTTAGTCATTAGGATTCTAAACGAATGAGCAGGCTCGTCTTGGGAAACTCAGGTTTTATTCAGCTTCCGTGCAGAAAATTTGTGGTTCATAAATCTGCTTTAATGTTTGGATCCGAGATGATATGGAGACAGCAAAGACTTACACGGTCATCTTCACTTGAAAGGTCAGGCGTTGTTATTTTCCTTTTTAAAAAGGTTTTGCAGCAAACTGTTGGTGGTTTCGCTGGTGGAGTCGCTTGCAGCGGTTTGATGAGGGAGGAGCGCAGGTGAAGCCCGTAAAGGGATTTGAAGGCAAGAAGAGGTGGTGTGACTGAAGAGGGGTATTGCGCTTACTTGGCTGAGGCCGCTCAGGAGAGCCTTCTTCCAGGTGTGCTGGGGCACGGGAGTGTCTGCCCTGTCCCACCTGAGGGATGAGGAGAGGGGGTAGCCTGAAAAAGCAGACACGTGCGTTGGAAAGCAGCAGCGTTTTGGCTATCGGTGACCTTTCCTTTGCACTGGGGCTCAGTGGCCGAATCGGGTCTGTTTGCTGAGCAGGGAAGGTGTATGTCTCTATAAACCTCTCAGAGCCAGAGGTTTGCCGTTGTGGTGCCCCTCGTGTTCCTGCAGCCGGTGCGATTCGCCGCGGGTTTCCGTGGGACCCTCTTCAGGGGAGGGGTGGGAGGTTTGCGACGCGGGGGCAAAGCCGGACAGCCAACAGGTCCCCGCGGTGCTGAGCCACCACCTGAAACTTTTTACGCTGACTTCGGAGGGGCGGCAGCTGAGGCATTCATCCTCCCGGGAAAGAAAGGCCTACAGGTGGCTTTTGGGGGTAAG
>NW_010243871.1:0-15045 GCF_000690775.1 Eurypyga helias | reverse complement strand
GCGGGGCGGGATGGCAGCCTGAGGCGCGAGCTCCCCGGTAGCTTTGTGCCCAGCTCCCTGCAGTCCCTCCGGCTGGGCGGGGCGGAGGTGCCAAGCTGGGCGGGCTGGGGCGGGAAGGGGCAGTTGTGTCGGTGCTTTTGTGAGGCAAAGGGAGAATCCCGAGTGCGGTCTGTGGGGTTCTGCTGACTGATGGCAGTGGGACCCTGTACAAGGAGTGGCAGATCATCCTCAGGAAGGAGATGAGGGCGGCTTTTGAGATCGTGGCCGAACACTGTGCTAACTTAGACAACTTCTGTAGGCTAAATCAGCATTTACTGTATACTGCCATGTTTGTTGACATAAACCAAAAATGCAATAGGTAACTGAGGCAAATTCTTGAAAATAAAAAAATTCTCCTTGGTGTCCTTGTTGTCCTGAAGTGTATTCTCATGTGGCTCGCTCCGGACTGTATTTCCAGCTCATTTTCCAGTGATCAGTGATACGGTACTACTGGGTGTTGCACTGCACGATCATCCAAAGGTTTAGAGGTTCTCTCTTGAGACATTCCAAAAATCTTTACTGTGTGTAACATTATGCTAGAATGTGGTACTGGCTGGCATGGTAGGTGTTGTGGTTTACCAGGCATCGCTGGTATCACTCCCAGGAAGAGACAAAGGTGCTCTGCAGTGCCTGAACCAAAAGATTTCTTTAGGATATTGTGGGGTTGAACTTTTTTTTGCCTGAAGTTTGAAACATGAAATTCCTATGTGGTACTGATGAACTGTTAGAAAGCAAGTTGGTATTTAGTATTCCAGCCACGGGTCTGGATGAGTTCATGTAGAACAGAGATGATGACCGAGACTTCTGTGTGAAGTTTTCAAGGGAGACAGAGATGCCTTTGGAAACGGTTGAGATACCTAGTTTTTGGGGTCCAAAAATTCACATATGCATTGCATACTACTGTTCTGCCTGAGGTATCAGGACTTGCAACTATTTGGAAATCAGACAATTACATTATGAGCTGTTTTCAACTTTGTCAAACAAAAATCCTTATAAGGGCCCCAAAAGCTGCCTCTGCCTAGCAGCAGAATATACTACTTATCAGTTGAAATGTGATTGTTTGAATCTCTTAGCTATGTAGGATTAACCCCAGGATTTCATCTACGGAAGGAGCTGTTGCAAAGAACAACTTAGAATCATGGAATCACAGAATGGTTTGGGTTGGAAGGGACCTTAAAGATCATCTAGTTCCAACCCCCCTGCCGCGGGCAGGGACACCTTCCACTAGACCAGGTTGCTCCAAGCCTCATCCAGCCTGGCCTTGGACACTCCCAGGGATGGGGCATCCACAGCTTCTCTGGGCAACCTGTCCCAGTGCCTCACCACCCTCTCCGGGAAGAATTTCTTCCTGATATCTAATCTAAACCTCCTCACTTTCAATTTGTACCCGTTACCCCTTGTCCTGTCACTACAGGCTCTTGTAAAAAGTCCCCCCCAGCTTCCCTGTAGCCCCGCTCCAGGCACTGGAAGTTGCTATAACATGGTACCAGAGCCTTCTGACAGCTTTCCTCACCACATGGTCTGTTACTGTACGTCACTGCAGAATTGTGTCCTCCAAAGAGGAGCCAAAGTCACGTAGAATGACACAACAAACTGAAGCAAGACTGCAGTTCTGATTAAAAAGAGAGTATTACTACATTTAGCTAAGCACCAGAAACATTTCTGAATGATGAGGTCTGTTAGATGGTCAAACTATCTTCCAGTGGAACTTGCAGAGGCCCTATTAGTAGTAATTTGTAATTACATTATACAAAATATACTGCTGGTGGCAGTTTTGGGACAACGCCAAGGTGACAGTTTCTCTCCAGGATTTCTGTGACTCGCTAGCATGGGTGTTAGCAGCTGTGAGAAAGCCTGCAATTTTCCAGCCATCTCGCCCAGATGGTTCACCTGTGTGTAGTTAAGAGTTCACTTCTGTAAGATCTTTAGAACTTTCTGGAAGGTGTAAGTAACCTTGACTCTCACTGAATTCATTGAAATCAAGCAGTTTTCAGTGACAGAGAAGGGTTATATCTGCAGAATCAGGCCCCTAATGAAATGTAGGAATGGGCAAGGGCAGACTTTACTCAAAATTTGAATAAAGCATTGATATATTTATTCTTTTTGGCCATTGACATTTTCACACTGTACAGTAGTAACAAAGACATTACATTTGCAGTTAAATCTTTACATTTCATAGCTAAACCAAGAAACCTCTTCTGAACTTTTAAAAAGATTCCAAACTATTTTTTCATGTCACTTGTAGCTGTCCTGTATCTTCTGGTTTCATTTGGGAGCTAAAGGATGAAGTGGAACTAGAAACCAGAGAGTAGTATCTCTAAATTGACCGAGACCCAGATATACTAGAAATCTCATTAAAAAAATGTGTGACATATGACAGTTCAAAAGATGTTCTCAATCAAACTTGTCTAGAAAAATACCCAAAGTCATCCAAGTAGAATAGAGCCAATAGAGGCTCTATTCAATAGAAGAGAGGGAGGGAAGCAAGTGTTTGAAGAAGTCTGGAGATGCTGGACTGAATAAATCTCCAGTCAGCAACAGAAAAAAATCACTCAGCCATAAGGATCTTCTCTGCTCTCTTTTCAAGCTGCACAGGCAATGGAGTGATTTGAAACCGCATCTGCACTCTGATACAGCTGTATTCAGTCATATAACCACGTACAGGCAGCCTTTGGTCTACCTGCGGGACATCCAGGGTGTAAGAGTAAGTAGTGTAGGCTTATGCCACCTACCAGTCCTGTCTGTGTGACAGCGGGGGCTACAGGGTCACTTCTAGTGGAATGCCATTTGTTTTCCCAGTTTAGGTACTCTGCAGTGTTGCTGTAAAGTTGTTTCAAGTGGTCATCCAATACCAGTAAGTGTTTTTCACAACATCGATCGATTCTAATGGAGCCTAGAGGGAAGCCTGTATTTTCTAGTGTTTGTTATGGCACTTCAGGAATGAAAATAGCTCTAGCCAGACTAAAAAAGGCTAAATTAAATGAACAATTATTCCTTCTATAGGATGAGTGCAATAACATCTAGTTACAGGGCAGTGGAGGAGCTGACAGCATCGTTTCTTTTGGACACAATGATGTCACAGTGCACAACTTCAGTCTGTTGACTGAAGGAGATTTTGTATTCCCATGTATCTTATCGTCAGCACTTTCAAATCCATTTTATCCTTTTGAGGAAGGGAAGTGAGAGTTGGAGGTTGGGTTTTTATTAGACACAGCTGGTCGGAGGGACGTCATTTGTTCCTAAAGCTAGGGCTGTCTTTCATATGAAACCGTTAGAAATGGGGTGAATGGTGGGCAGGGGGAATCACTTGAAATAGTTTCAACAGCTGGGGGTCAAATTATAGAGAAAAGTGGAGAGAAGTGAAATTTATAATCTATAATTTGAAACCAAAATAAGAATGAGACAAGCTTATTTGAAGGACTGGAAGGAAAAGGATGTGATATATGGCCTGATAGAGCCAAGCAAAATGAACACTGCCATTGCACTATTAGTTTATGGACAATCCAAAAAACCAAAAGGGCCTATTAAGAGCGTCTCTGTGGAATTCTAATTAGGTCATACAAACAATCCCTGTTGTTAATAGGACCCTTTAACCATACACGGCCGCCTTAAGAAGTCTGTAGTAGATATAGGCAAGTTTCTGATCCATGAAGGGAACAAGAAGTGAATGAGAGAGGAGGAGTAACATGAAGAACTGGCGTAGTGGAAATCCATAAGAAGAATTAAAGGTGAAGAACACATAAGAGCCAAATTCTTCCCTAGATACGTTATCCTGTTATGTGGGACATCATCTGCTTTTTTGCTTGAAGTTAAGGGAATGGAGAAGAACAAATGCTTGAAAAAAATGCATTTTGAGGAAAAAAAAAAAAAAGAGCCTTCAAGGAAAAGTGTGGGAAAGACCATGTTAAAAGAACACACTTGCTTAGAGCAAATGACTGATACCAGTCACTGCCTGTAATGTCCCAGTGAAAAAGATATAAAGGAAAGACCAGTGTAAATTAAAATAGAATTATAAAAACCACGACATAGTGGGACCACTTCTGGCTTCAGGACATCATGCAAGAAAGGTGTCAAAAGTATGTGGACCCTCGCTTACTGCAGACTGTACTTGCTGAGACCACACCACAAAGTGACTACTCACCCTTGCTGAAAGTGCTGTTCCTCTTTTACATTTGTTATCTTCCCTCCTTCCCAAGCCCCCAGGCAGCAAAGACCTATTTCACACCTACTGCTCCCACTGTGTCCCAGTAATATTCTCACCACCTCTCTAGCAGAGCGCCCCCTCCTGCACTTACTATATCTAAGTGTTGAGTAATATTTCTATGAACATACCCTAGAATTTTGAAAGAATTATGGACTTAATCATAGCAGGATACTCTGTAGGCCAGTGAATGTTCAAGTTATACAGCACTGTACCCACAGTGGGAGAATTTAATATCTGAATATTTGCAGAAAGCACACACTGAATGGTACAGTTGTTCATAACATACTTGGAATGTGCTGTTTGGTAACCAGTGAGGGTACAGTATTCCCATCACCTGCGCCTTGTAACTAACCCACTTTGGGTGAATTTTCAGATGGGACATTCACAGCAGGCTAATAATGAGCTATTTGCATTGAGGAATATTGCACACCAACCTTTACAATTAATAATGAATAATTTGATATTTCAGAATGTCACAACCCACTTACAAATAGCTCAGTAATATAAAGGACCTAATTCTGTACTGAGACAGAATCCTCCCAGAGACGACTTAAGTCCCACTGAACCAGATGCCAAAAGAGTCAAACCATGAGAAAAAGTACTTCAGGCACCTTTAGTAATTATATGCATTTTACCCCAGCAATGCAAAGGTCCTGGGGCATTTTACCAGCAGTATTTAAGCTACACTCTGTACCCATGGGAGAGACAGAAGAATTATACTGCTTTGTTTATGCCGTGCCGAATAATTTCCTGAAGATTGTATAGGGAACCTGTAGTTCAACCTCTAAAAGACACCCCACCCAACCGCAATCCTTTACTCCCCGTCAAGGAACACTGCAAGTATAGCTGTCCTGGAGAAGGAGATGGCTTAGGTGACCTGTTAGGATTCCTTTCTGCCCTGTTTTCCATGATTCTATGCTGTGTTCCAGAAAATAAGTCTGAGACTCTCCGCTTTGGATATTTAGCCTTCCCAGCAGCAAGCTGTAACTAGACAAACCATACTGAAGTGATTCTCTCTACTTGTTACCTCGAGAGAGTTTTTACCAGTGTATGTTGCCTCAGAACCAAGAGCAAAGTTTGAATACTGCTGGTCTCAGGACAAAACCATGAAAACAGCTCTGAAAAAGACCTCAATAATGCTAGCTACCTGAAGCAGAATTTTGTCAAACTCAACTACATCAGAATAGGAGTCTATAGTATCCTCATTACAAGATCACTTTATTCCCAGATCTGAGATTTGTTACTGTAGGGGCAAAGGAGGCAGTCAGACAGGTGCCTGGGAGTTCAGCTCGCCATGACTGAGCTGCATTTCCCTTTAGATTGCGTTGGAACTTGTTTATGATAGATCTTTGCCTATGGCAAGTAAAACTGCAAAAGTTTACTAACAGGGGTTTAAAGAAAGCCAAAAATAAGAGGACAAAAGTTAATTTTAAGTATTTTTAAAAATTAAGCAATATATATGCCAGTTATATTCAGGCACCCTGTATATCAGCAGGTGCCACCTCATATAGGAAACTGCATGCAGTGATTTGGTATCAAACTAACAGAGTTGATACGGTATTTTGCTAGCTCCTATGACATCATCATGCTGGATGGCTCTTTGGAATAAATAACCTCTTCCACATGTCCCTAAGCACAGAGCTCCCGAAATAAATTGCAATTGCTGTAAGGCTCAAGGACGTCCTAAATCACCTTGGTTTAATAAGCAGCAGAAATAGAGGAGGGAGAGGGATCCAGGATTTGTTTTCATTATTCCACCAGAAATATTTCAGATGAAGTAATTGTTAAATGCATTAGATACAATGCAGGGCAATCGGGATATAACAACGTGAAGGCGGGAGAGATGTTTGTGTCGGATTTACATACTGAAAACCTGTCAGTCCATGATGCTGTAATTTGTGTATTGCCAGGCTATGCCTGAAGTCACAACAGCATTCAAGATAGGCTGAGGTTCCCTAATAGTTTAAAGAGCAGGGTGTTTCTCAGGCATCTTCACAGAGTCTGTGTTAAGAGAAATTTTTCAGAACAGAGAGGAAGTTGAATGTGAAAATTCCCCGGGAAAAAAAAAAGCCATAGTAATGTTTGAAAGACATGACAGCACTTGCATTCTCACTCACAAAGAGTAAAATTAATTGCCATGTAGATGATCAGTGCAGGACATGCAAATATAACTCCCACTTCAGACCGAATCTGTAATTCTGGAGTATAAATGGTGCCTTTGTCTCCTGTTGTCCCTCTGAACAGGGAAAATCTAAGAAGACCCAAATAGATGTGCTATGGCTGAATAATAGAGAAATGCCAGTTTAATTAGGAGTGTCCAGAGTAGTTACTTGTTATTCCAGGAACTAACAAGTGAAAGTGAGTCCTTAGCCAGTTTATGCTGGATCTCTTCTAAAAGAAGTTGGAATTAATTATTACAGTGTTGTCTTTGCTTACCAGTCTGTAATACAGAGGAGGTTGTCTCTAGATATTAACTTCTAAGTGGTACATTTGTATTTAGCACGACCTGTCACTGCAACAAAAGGTAGGCTCTATCCTAGATACTCAGCTTTGTGTTTCACTGAGAGTTTTGGATGCAGCTTCTAGCCTTGCACATCTATGCGATCCACCATAGAAAATACCAGGGCTGCATTTTGTGAAACTTGAATTTTAATAAGAATTTTGATACAAGAATATATATATATAAGAATTATGTAAGAATAATTCCAGCCTCTGAAGACAACCAACTCCTACTTCTCTTCACAGTAGCACAGAATAGACCTTTTCCCTTTTCGCACACTGAACTACCTTAGTGGAAAACTGTTTGGTAGAGTCTCCAGAAGCCTGCTGATGTCCAGGAACTCTAGCAACTTATTGCTGAGTTTCACATGCACTTAGGGTGTTGCTTTTGAACTGCAGAGTTGAATTGCAGTTTTCCCTGAGTGGGTGAAAACCTTGCTATATATCTCCAGGCCATGCATAATATCATTGCTGTATTGTAAATGTGATCACATACTACTGCAATGAAGGGCATGAAATAAAAGCTGTTGGAGGGATATGTGGCTGGAGAGATACTTCATTTATACCTGGTGCATATGCTCCCGTGTCATCCCACAGGGTTTCTAAACAGGCAGAACTCTCCAGCAGAGGTGGGGGTTCTGCAGAACATTCAGGTGTCTGCTGCCTTTCCAACAGGTTATGATTTCCCTCTCTGGAGGATCTCACACAGACATTCCGCATGATTCAGTATCATAAGCTTCCTGAATGCCACCCCGCCACCTGCAAAAGCAGTATCTTTGCATAAAGACAAACTTTCCTTTGTCTTTATGAGGAAAAGCCCTTTCCTCACTATTTCTGAAGCCACATAGTGGAAGTCATAATGACTTCAGCCTCTCAGACAGATGGTAACAGAAGCAGATTCACAAACTGCTTGGCCAGACAAGCAAGAAGAAAAGGGGCTAGCCTAAGTACACAGGTGTAGATAAATTACAGGCACACAATATACAAAGATCTCATCCCTGCAACTATGGAAGAGATGAGGGAGAAATCCCCTCCCTTTGCATGTGGTGGGAAGGGTCTGGGAATTAGAGCTGGGAGAAAGTGATGATGCTTTCCAAATATCAGGTTGTCTTTCTCTCCCTGCCACCCTGGCCCCCATTTATTTTTTCCTCCTAGGAATGGATAATAACAAAGTATAAAAACACAAGAACCTGGCCCAGGTAGTGTTTTCCTTTCAAGACACGTAGGGAGAACGCTTACAAGGTATTGCTACCTTTGTGCAAAACAAAAAGAAAAGCTGAAGCTAGAACAATCTATCCGCTTTCCATCAGAAAAAACAGGCTCAGCTTGCAACTGCAATGGGAGAAGTGATCAGTGTCCAGGTACAGATTCCCCCTTTTATGTTGGACACAGCAGTCCCTCATACTGAGCTGAAACCAATTCACCCTAAAAGTAACATACAGAATACTGCGAAACCCCAAATCCCCTGGAGAATGAAGTTTCAAGTTCTTTGTCTGGCTCCTAACAATACACCGATGAGTACAACACCATTTTCGTTCATGACAGAAGGTTACAAAGGAAAAACGCACTCGCTAAACTAAGTGTTGGGTGGTCCTTTGATTGGTGTCATTTGGCACATCGGGTGCTGTGCAGCTGAACTGGACTTGCAGGCTGTGACGTGCAGTCTCAATCAGAGAAATGTAAAATCCCAAAGTCCCATCTCTGCCATCGCTGAATTTTTCCTCACAGTATTTTCTCTTGTCCTTTGTTCAGCGCTGTCTTAAACAATTCCAACATCACGGGTTCACAAATTCCTTGCAGAGTCCATTCGGCATCTCACATTTCATCCCGTCCCTGCTCCTTATACCCCCGGAGCAGCTGAGGCAATACCTTCCGCTGCCTGGTGCCGTGTGCTGGTCTGTTCTGCTTACCCACACCAGCCAGGGCAGCTGTCGAAGGTGGAGGCGACCGAAAAGCAACGCATGAGGCACCGGAGGGGGGCACCTGGCACTGTGAGATCACGCCAGTAAGAGCTGCTTTGAAACTACTGTTAATGACAGGCAGTTGGGCGACACTTGACAGTTTTATCACAGGAGAGTGAAGCACACTCATGTCACTGTTTATGTCGTGGTGGTGGCATGCACTTGCATTTTACCGGTGTTTGTCCATCTGCCACACTTACCTGAATGCAATGACTTGGTTCACAAAGTGGCTTTGCACTCATTCTCTCTCAGCCCCGTACCACATTACACAGGAAATCCAGTAGGGAAAATTTCCATTTATTTATCCTATCTCCCATAAAATATTGGCAGGGACAGGATGTTTTAAAAACTGTGAACAGCATGGGAGTTTGAGCAGTGTTCCACTGAGTAGTCATTTCAAAGTCTTTCTGTTAGAGACTTACGCCTTCGGTGAGCCTTTCACCAACGGTTTGCTGTGTGGAAATGGTTCCAAATCCTTCTCCATCTCCTCTCTCCCCCTGTTCCCTGCCCAACCCCCACTATTTACAGAGCATGTCAAAACCACATTGTGCTGCTCTTATGCCTGTCACAAAGCAGATATACCTAAATGGCAGCCTTTCAGGATTCTAGCTACCCCTTGCAGGGAGAGCACTGCCTGAGAAACCTGCAGTTGTCATCGTTTCTAGCTACACATTCACCTCAGACACCGTAAGGGCTACGGACTGGGACAGCCACTGGCACAGTGGTGTTTTGGAGGTCCTCATCAGGAGTAGCCAGATGTTTCACCTTCACTCTGTAAAAGCTCCCATCTTAGATCTACATTATAAAGATCCCAAGCCACATTGTACTCTTATACCATGCTTGAAATCATGCATGCGGCAAGCCAAATCTTCACTTGAAATCTGCTGAGGCAGAGACCTTGACAGTCATTTCACAGAAGCAGAAGGACTAAAGGTGCCTGCATTAAGCCAGATTTTTGTAAGCTTTAACTTGTTTCAGAATCCTTTGACAAACGGTGAGCCTCGTGTGGCAAATTCTAAGTATGCCATTCAAGACTAGTCTAAAGATTATTAGCCTGTGAAAAAAACGACATGCATTTCTCTAACAGCATGGTGCAGTGCCTGGTACATTGGAGCAACTGAGCTGGTAGGTGACCGGTGTGTGCTCTCTGACCTCCCACGACGAGAACCCAAGCAGTCTCTGACAAGCCTCGTCCTTCACACCCTCAGACCTTGCTATAAGCACTATTCCTCCAGACCAGTCAGGGTAGCAAGAGGAGGGCTGGGACAGAGGACAGCAAGCCCAGGGAAGTTTAGTTTAGCAGGCTATAAATCCCCCTTCCCCTCCTCCCCTCTTTATTGCCTGTCTTTGGAAAACACAATCCGATATAAACCAGAGAGAGTGGAAGCAGGGCAATAAAACTGTACGGCAGGAGCACCGAGTGTCGCAGGGGTGTTGTATTACTGGCATTCCAAGTGCCTGATGTCAGGCAGCAAGCAGTAGGGCCCACAACCTACCAGGGCAAAGAAATTTCCCAACTGTCACTTGCGACCCTGTGACAACCCTTCTGCTCAGCTCCAGTCTGCGCCATTATGCCATTCATCTCTTCTGCCCTCTGCTACTGCCAAGTCCTTGGATTATGATTGGAAGGCCTCTGGTTTCAAAGCCACTCCAGTCGAGCACTCAGGCCTTTTGGACACAGTGTTTTGAGTAAAGATGCTCATGAAACGCAGTGTGTTGTCTGATCCATGTGTCACACGATCAGCAGTGCCACACAGATGAAGACTGATTCTTAATATTCCTGTTGCCAGATTAAACTGGATATGCATTGGCTTAATATTAAGAAATTAATTTGCGTGAATGTAACTCCTTTCAGATAGGGCCAAGAGTTTCAAAACTGGTTAACAGTTTTGAGGGCTCTATGTGAGTGATGATTTTCACAGGATGGGCTCCCAGCAATTTCTGAAAACCAAGTCCCTTCAAGGTACTACGAAGTGGGCACTTAAAAGACGATTTCTAACTGTCTTTGCCAGCGCTTGCTGTGAAAAATTGAAGAAAGATGCTTAACCACAAGGAATGAGGTATAAACATTGCTCAGAAATTCAGGCCTACTTCCATTCATAGGAGCTTGCACAAATATCATTTCTTGGGGCTAGGTTTCTTTCCTTTCAATTGTCTTAAATTAGGTGTTTGCTATAAACTAACTTGCAAAGCTTGTGTAATTGGTAGAGTGAAAAAATATCGCTGGAAAACAATTCATACTGCTTTTTTTAGGATATGGTTGCACAATCAAAATTAAGCCTGCCTAAGTCATCCTGCAGTGACTCTTCTGTAACTAATCTTCTTCTCTCTCTTGTTTTTGTTGTTATTGTTCAGAGTTGGTTTTAGTTGGATCAGTTTCCCGACTCAATTCGTTACGCAGCTGTATGAATGCTTGCTGGCACAAGAGAGATGGCAAAACAGGCAGCTAGGAACAAGGGAATATGAGGTGAACTTTTTCTGGGGACAGCCTCTTCTTGTGTTGACTTAAAGCAGTCGTTTAACACCAGCCTCAGAGGTGCATACCAGGATGGTTTTCTCACCTTCTGGGTGACAAAAACCTTTGCATACCTTTCTGTTGAGTTAGTATATGCAACAAGCTTAGACTGGAGACCTAACTTCAGGTAATCGAAGTTTGATGAAGTTATCTTACCATTACTCATTACTGTACGTATATGTACTGTACATTACTGTACTGTACCAGTTCTGGGGAGCACACAGTACCAGTAAGCTCACTGAAGCGGTGATGTTCACAGAGCCCTGTGCTCAAAATTCTGCGCCATTTTATAAATATGACACATGTCCTCTGTGGTAGGTTCTCAGCATGTCAGGATAAAATATCCAAATTAACTTTTGAAGTGGACCAATTAAAGCATAGTAAATCCCTGTGTAGACACTCTTCCTGAGTACTGAAAGGCCTTAATTCAGGTCAACCTAATACATTTTGTACTGAAGTAAAACAAATCAAATAAAGGTCCCTTTAATCCTAAATGAGAGTGCCTGTGCAGGCGGGTGAAAGGGGCTTAATGCTATTCAGTACTTAATAGTATTTGACAGCAATTACTTAGAATAATCTCCTTTATCAGGTTTTTGGACACTCCTCTCAAATTCCGTGGTACTGTATAACCGTTTGTTAAATTATACAGAATACCTAAAGATGACATCGAAGGGATAACATTGGAAATTGAATTCCAGAGGTGTTTCTGTCCATGAAACGTATAAATTTTGAATGATCAAGGAAGCAGGAAAAGGACATTTATCTCGCCATTGTAGATACGAGTTGCTCTCCATGTCATTTCTTCCTACGCATTTCTGCAGCTCTGTGTAGCACTTACTTTTAGATGAGAGCTAACTTCTGGATTCAAGTGACAGTACTTTTAAGAGAAAGCTTTTAGGTTAATGACTGAGGTTTCTGGTATACATATGAAGGGAGATTCTCTTCCATTCTCTTCTCCATCTATATGGATATTTATTGAACCAAATATCATACTATTTTGCATGAATACATAACACTTTCAATCCTGTAATCCTACAGTGCCTTTTAAATGTCAATGAACAAAGCCTCCCCACTGACGCTGAGAAAATTAGGTAAGTGCCATTATCACAATTTTACAGATAGGAAAGAGAATCCTACGAAGAGAATTGTCTTTCCTAAGGTCACACACAAGGAGAGAATGACTGCATGGAATAAAACAAATTCTTCTACACCCCTGTCTTGTGACTCAGTCACAAGACTGCCCTTCTCGATTGTTTTATAACAAGCCTTTATTCCACTATCTCCCTTTCCAGAAGTTCTGCTGTCGATACAGGCCTTTCTGTGGTAGCCACATTGTCTGGCACTATCTATTAGGAAAGATGGGGAAGTCACTGGTCATGTGGTTCGGGGCTGCTGTGGCACTTCAGTATGGTGGGCTCTTTCTGCTCTTAATCCATTGTATTAGCTTCTGGCAATTCAAGCACCGTCTACTGAATTGCTAGGGGTGAAAGGTCAATGCATTAAGCATAGCAGATTAATACACTGCAGTAAATCCCAGAACCAGCACTTTAAGGAGCCAGTAATATTTCACACGTGATTGTTCTACCAATTGATTGCACCATCTTGTGAGTGCGTGTGTGTATGTGTATTTCTTTTACTTCGTTTACGAGCTTTCCCAAGCTCCCCTGTTTAGTGGAGATTGCTGTGTCCCACACTGGTTGCACTTTGATCAGGGAAATTCAATACCTGAGGTCTGGGCTTTATAGGAAAGCAAGGTCCAGATTAAGGGAATTAGCCACAGTATATCACAACTAATAAAAAAGTGATTGAGCCCTACCACAGCGCTGCCCCAGGGGACAGGAGGAAAAAGGAGGGGGGGGCAGTTAGCAGAGGAGAGGGATGAAGACTTGCAGATAAAGCCATGTTCATAATTAGAAATGAATAAACCTGCTATCACATCATGCCTCTTATGGTTCTAGTAACCCAAGCAAGATCTTTTAACAGATCTTTCAGCTACAGCCTTTGCTTTCCTGTTTTTGTCCTTATAAATGTAAAATTCCTTCCCATTTCTTCTTTCTGTTAACCTTGTCCATCCCCTGGTTTTCAGTGCAATGAAATTACAAGTCCATTTTAGGAATTCTGTGAAGAAACAAATCACATATTCCACTGCTGCTCATGTCCATCTCACACAGCGATTAAATAATTTCGACAGTAATATCTGCAGTTTCAGACTCTTGACAACAGCAGGATTAGGAGCTACCAACACTGCCATTGTGTGGATGTTAGGGTTTCTCTCAAGATAAACCTGAATAAAAGTTTTGTGAAGACCTGCCTATCTTTATGATGAATGAAATCAAAATGATCAATTTTTCTTTCTCTGTACTGCTTCAAAAAATCAAACCAGATCTGAGTATGTAATTTGCTCTTGACCTGCTGCTAGACTGATTTTGTCAGGTTTCACAGTAATATGCCAAGACACAGTAAAACATCCAAATATCTAACCCAGGAGATAGTAGTATTTGTTGTATTTCAGGCAGTGAATGAGGAAAGAGCAACGATCATGCTATCAAAGAGACTCAGACTGCTGCATTACCACAGTTAGTCAGTTTCAAAAATATTTTGTATAAACTATCATCACTTAGCTTCATTTTCTTCAAATTCCCATTTCCTTGCCTGTTTTTTCCTGGGTTCAGGAATTGAACTTTCCTTGGTTTTTTAAAATACATTTTTTTAAAGAGATCTGCTTGAACAAGGAGTGGCCAAACAGTAGGAAAACCAGCACACAATCACTGTGTCTGGCATCTCCTTTGTCATAAATACGTCTGTGGCTGAGTACCCTGTTATAGGTGCAGTTGTACATGGGCAACCTTGATTTACTTCCCAAAGTCAGTACTTGACTATTCAGTTTTCATGTTATTTGTCCATGTTTTCTGTACAGACAGCAAATATAGAAAAATAACAAATATTATGGTAGCAGTTTGCATTTAGACATCAGTTTATGTAATAGATTTTGGTGTTTATTAATTTAAATCTGCCCTATACAACAAAAATATTTAAGCATACACCTGATTTGACTGTAGTGAGCTTTAGGATTGTACTTGGAGTCAAATACAAGGTAAGTGCTTCAGTGAATCACAGCCACAGTAATTTAAACTATACCCATAATGACAGAAGGAATATATTAATTATGCTTAGAACCTTGCAGACATTTAGGATTTCTGAGTGCTGAATAAGTATCAGCATACTCTCCAGTGAAAAATTCTCTATTTTTTTTATTAATCTCTTAATTTCAATATTCGTTAGCATTGCAGCATGAAGAGTGGTGGATGCTGAAGCCAATGGAAAGAGCATATTGAAATAAATGCATATTTCATGAGGTTCCTAGAATCCAACTTCCCATATTGTTTACTATTAGGATGTATGATTGTGGTATAAAGCAGATGGATATGTAAATACAAATTCTGTCTAATTAGGCTATTCTGCCTGAAATACTTATTAATTTCCTAGATAATGCATTTTTCACTCAAACAGCACAACAGTATTCATTAATTACAGTAAGGTTTTACAGTGATTTTTAGAACTTCTGACCATGCACAGTGTCTTGAAAACCGTAAGAAGATATTTTTTCCTCCCCTCATGCAGGACAGCTAGTTTAAATTTGCCTCAAGTTTTCATAAATACATAAATAAAGTAATTTTTTCCCAGAATACGGGCTTCCTCCATACTAACATATTTGCTTTCTGTAAGAGCAGGAATCTTCACACCAAAGCTGAAATATGCTAGTCACAGCTGTTTTACGTAAAAAGCTTCCTCCTCATATCAGTGTTGTATGATACCTTCCACACCTT
>NW_010243870.1:366-17883 GCF_000690775.1 Eurypyga helias | reverse complement strand
GGTGCGAGGCGGCGTGGGGCGATCCCGGGAGCGCCGCTGGTTTCCAGAGTTTTCCTTTGGGCGGCGGAGCCGGGAGCAGCCCGGGGCTCGCGGTGCTGCCGCCCTGAAGCAAAGCCTTCGGCGGGGCTCGGCGCCCCGCGCTTCTTGGACCAGCCTGTGCGTGTGGGCTGCGGGCGCGTGGTGTGGTGTTTCCCGTGATTGTGCGGAAAAGAAATTCGCCACGGCAAGGATCAGAAATGCCATGGAGCTGGATGCCTATGGCGACCGTTGGTGTTAAAACATGCTGATCACATCCTTGTACAAGCGTTTTGTTTGTTGGGATGGAAAGCTGTGTAGTGGTGTCGTGGTTTAACTCTGGCTAGCAAAACGCCGTGAAGCCGCTCTCACAGGGCGTTTGCCACATCCACGAGGCAGTGTGGAGGTAACTAAAGTACTAGCCATTTCTCTCGTTCAGCAACATCCAAACCCAGCACAAGTGGCCGGTGTTGTTTACAGGTCTTACTTGCAGGTCTTATAAAAATGTCTAGCTGAAAGCCTTCCCCACAGAATTCCTCTTCACACAACGTGATGCTAACAGAAACCAAGTTTGTAAGCTGTTGATGCAGAAGAAGAACCAAGCAAATGATTCTGCCCAGAGGAGCTGCGGATGCCTCATCCCTGGGAGTGTTCAAGGCCAGGCTGGATGAGGCTTTGAGCAACCTGGTCTAGTGGAAGGTGTCCCTGCCCATGGCAGGGGGGTTGGAACTGGATGGTCTGTAAGGTCCCTTCCAACCCAAACCATTCTATGATTCTATGAAATGTCAAGGAAGTTTGCCTGGTATCAATAACTGATCAGTGACCAGAGCCTGGATGATGGTTTAACACCAAGCCTCGGCAGCCTGATGTAAAGGGACAGGCTTTAGTCGCAGGTGTCCTCGTAAAAATACTTGTGTGTTATTCCTTGTGAAATCAAAGCCTGAAATCCATTGACTCTGTTTCCAAACAGCAAAGTAACGGTGGACAGATTAGCAACAAACACTAATCGTTTGAGAAGAAAACTTATCGGAGAGTGCAAACAGTGATGCATTTTAAACTTTGAGTTGCTTTCGATTCATGTGTGTCTTTGCAAAACATAACCACGCAGCTTATTGGACGTTCTGATAATGTCTGCGTATCTCGGCTTGAAAAATAAGGCAGTTGCTGTAATTACCAGAAGTGCCTGACTGCGTAGGGGAAATAGGTACTAAGTTTTACTATGAGACAGAACACGTGTGTGGAAGGAAGCTGGTGGTTAGGTAGTTTTCAGTATCAGACTGAGAGCATGTGGAGTGGTGTCTCCAAAGTTTTGCATCTGTGCTAGAAAACTTAAGGTTACTTATTATGCGTTGGCATAGTTTCCCTAGCTGAGCCCCACTGCCATAGAGAGGGAGATGCAACTTAATGTGGAATAAATAAAAATGTTAATACAGTGAAAAGTTGCAAGCCTTTTTTGGTAATGTTTGTACTTCTGTTGAAGGTGCTAAACTTGCTGGTAAAAGTAAGTCACAGGGCAGTAAGCACACAGTGGTTAGGATCCTTGTTGGATTTCTAGCTTCCTCTCTCCCTCCAGCTTCTGACAGTACGAAAGCTGACTTGTTGCGGTCATTAGCTTTTTCTCGTTCTTCTTTTTTCTTTTCCACAGCTGCTTTTGGAAGTCTCATAGACAACACTGAACTGAGAAGGATATTAGATGTCTGTTCCTGAGGAAGTGCAGAAACCAGAGATATTTCCTAACGCATCCATGAGGCTGAGGACTCGGAATCAGGAGTTAAGCTGGTGTGGCTCTAGAAGAGCTGTGAGAACTGCTTAGAGTTATTGCTCGGTGTTTCTTCTTCACAGAAATCATTAGGTCTTTGGAGTGCTGAAGGAGAGGAGGGGTGCAGCTCGCTGTGGATGCTGCTTTACAAAGGTGGATGTGAGATCCCAGAGACTGAAAGGGTTATGCACTCTGCTCCTGTTCTTTCTCACTGGCAGTGGTGGGAAAACAGGAGCTGAGTCGTGTTTCAGGACTGCACCTGGACAGTGGTGATCTTGATTTAATTTAGTCAGAAGGCTACACTGCTTGATAAAGTCTGGTGAAACGTCTACTTGGGGATGAGGGCGAGAAGTAACTGTGTGGCAGTTGGGGATGTGAGCTGATCAAGCAAACCGTTGGGATTGCTTAGGTGTTTATATAAAAACCTGAGGAGTTGGAGGTCTGAGCTGATCAAGCAAACTGTTGGGATTGTGTAGGTATTTATGTAAAAACCTGAGGACCTGTGGAGGGTGGTGAACCTGGTGCTCGTAGTGGAGGTGAGGAGTAGAGGCTGGCCCTTTGCAGTGGAGCCACATGTGAAGCCATGGGAAAGGGCAGAGCTGTGAATGGTCTGACAATAGATGGCAGCAAGTTTTAACGGGGTGGGGAGTGGTAGAGGGATTCAGGGAGGTTTTCTTGTGGCAACTGAGGCAGTAGCAGTCTGTGCAAAATACAGTTGGCTAGGGAGGCATCGAAGGTGGTGCGGTGTGTCTGAGGATGGAGCAGGGAGTGGTGGTGGTTTATGTGATACCTGTCTTGATTTCAAACTGAAATACTGAGCCTTCGAGGAGAGTAATGAACTAGAGGAGTTCAGACATGCTGATAAAAAAAGTCTGAATGCATTTAATTAACTTTCCTTGGGAGTAAGTATGGATTACCATGAGTTCTCCCAATCTTTGATGAATATTTTTATAGTGCTTTTTTTTATTGCTATGGATTAGTTGAGTTTTCCTTTGGAAAACTACTTTTTATATGTCAGATAAAAGATAACGTTAGTTCTGATCTCATAAACTGCCAGTCTTTATGGAGTTTGCAAAGCATGGCATACAGTGTATGAAAACTGGAAAGATTCAATCTGTTCCCCTGCCAAGCTCCTCTACAGCTGTATAGAAATGCTTTTCCTTTGTTACCAATAACATCTTGCAACAGGTTCTAGGTAGCCCACATTCAAAAGGCGTAGTTTGTAAAATGGTTGAAATTTGGTCTAAGTTGAAGGGTTGTTGTAAAAGATGAAGCTTGAGCTGTCGTTAGCTGGCAAATGTGACTTTGAGTGCTGGTCCTGTGACAGTATGGCGTGTGCAAGAGTATTTGTTATATTAAAAAGTATGTGCTTTTGGGGTACTTAATTCCTTTCCAATGTATCTAATGGTGTTTACTTGAAGTAAGGCCCGCATAGTGCCTTGTGACTTGAACCATAAATTGCTGTGCAGTCATTCAGTGCTGATACACACCTTTGACCTCTGACTTCGGCTGGGTGAAGACCGCACACCGGCATCTCTATGAACTGAATTAATTTATCGTTCCTCCGTTTCCAACTGGCATGGCATCCCCTCACCAAATGCGAATGGTTCCCATCTACTATGTTCTGTTTAGCTAGGTGGTAATTAATGCCAAATATAATTAGTATCAGTTAAGCACTGTTTTAATAACTGTCTTCATGGATGAGAGAAGATCTAGGTTGTAGTATTAAGGAAAGAAATGTGTCATGCCATAGATGAGAGGATGAAGTAGGAAGGATGCATAAGAGTGTTGATTAAAGGAGGTTGAAATTTTTCGGCATATGATGTTCTATGACACCTAAATCTAAATTCACAGGTTATAGCTTGTACCCCCGCTCCCTGCCAAAACAGGGTGCTCTGTTCCTACCTGGAGCTCTGCTTTCTCCCTTGTGACCCTGTGCTGAACATATTAATATTGTTGAGATGACATAGGAATTAAACAAGGGAATGGATTTCTGTCAAGTTAGCAAGATGAATTGGCTATCTGTGAGCCATTTATGTAGCAGAGCTAGCGCGGGGCGGCGGAAATTAGATTGTTGGACATGTGCAGGGCTGGTCTGCCCCTATTAGAGTGGTGAGCTGTCAGGTTGGCCTAAGTGTACCATACACCTTTCACTGTACAAGTTACTTGCTAACTCAGACTGTCATGATATTAGAAATGACAGACTTTTCACAGAGGTGCGCAGTGAAGAAACAAGAGGCTACAAGTTTCAGAAAGGGAAATTCCAGCTGGAGAGAAAGGGAAAAGCCAAATCCCAGTAAGAGCAGTCGGCGAAGGCAACACAGCAGGCTGCCTGGAGAGGCTATGGGATCTCCCGTCTTTGGAGATACTTAAAACTTGACTGAACAACCTGATCCAAGTTTGAAACTAGTTCTGTTTTGGGCAGGGGATTGAGCCAAGTGAGGTCCAGAGGTCGATACCATCCTAAGCTGTTTACATGGCATGGGTCTGGGTAGCGTGAAGAGGTTCAAGAACGGTTAAGCAAAGGCTTCTGCAGAAGAATTCCCTTCTTTAAAAGTTTGTAAATGTTCTCATTTCACTGTGATCTGTTTTGAGGGTGGTGGGGGATTCACGCATCACTATCTTCTCACTAAGTACTGCTTAGTTTGTGGCTTATCCTGCTCTTCTGTGGGAATTGTCAGGCCAAAGTTGGGTAGTCTGACACTGGTCATACAAACTTCTCTTTCACATGTTGAAATAAGCTTATAGAACAACAGCATAAAGGAGCACATTAGTATCCTTAAAATCGAAGAACAAGTTATTTATATCGTCTACCCCAATAATTTGTGTGGTTGGCTTTTTTTGACCTGTCTGTCTCAGGGTTCAGGACCATGACAATCCTCCTTCCACGAGGAAGTTCAGTTCCTCATTGCAGCCTGTTTTCGTTGTGGGACAGTTTTTGAGACTGAAGCATGACTTGAGTAAGTGTGAAAGGAAGAGGTGGAATCATAGCTCTGATTTTGCTGTGGCAGGTTACCTGTTGGAAAAAAACCAGACAAATTAACCACTCCAGTGCTGAGAAGATTTGTTGAAGTCCTCCAAGTCATCACCCAGCCAAACAAGCTGTTTTGTGTGTGCTGTTATTATGACTGGATTACACCAAACATCTGCCCAGCTGAGTTCTGTTTCTAGTGATGGTCTGTAGCTGCTGCTTTAGAGAAGAGGTCTAAAAATAAGGATAATCTTTTCACTAGTATACTCTTTACCTTATTTGAATTAGCAATTTCAAGAGCTTGAGGTAGCGTTGTTGTGTTTAATGGTTGCTGATCAACTTTTCTTCCACGAATGTGTCCAGTTGTTTCTGGAATGCATTTATTTTTTTATTTTCTTAGTTTTTATCTTATATCTCTCTGGTGGTAATGAATTTTACCGGTGCTTTTGGGAAAAAAACCCAACATTACGTTGTTTGAGAGAAGCCTGCTGTTTCATTCATTCTTGAATTATGAGAAATATCCTATCGTTGTTCTGATTTTTATTCTATGATATAATTTGTGATTTTTATAGCGCTCTGTCATATTTCATCCTCCAGTCATCTGTTAGCTAAACTGAAGGGTCTTGTCAGTTTTTCATGTGGGGGATTCCCCATACATCTCATCATCCCTGTACACCTCTGTAGCTTTCTAGATTTATGATACCATTTTGAGCTGACCAGAACTGCATTCTTTTGCAGTGTGGGTACTTGAGGATTTTAGATGGTTATAAGTTTCTGGTATTCTTCTGTATTCTTTTCCTAATAGTGCTTAAGATAGGGCTTTTCTTTATTACTTCAGAGCAGCAAGGCGATGTTTCCGGGGGACTGTGCCCAAGCCATCTGGATCTTTTTCTGGAGCAGTACTGAGTAACTTAGAGTCCATTGTGTGTATGTATAGGTTTTTCCTCCTTTTGCTTAAGAACTGGTATGGTTGGTGCATTTTACAGCCACAGGGTTCAGGTTACAGCCTGGGAGATAAGTATGTTCAGTGAGTGGCATGCTAATGAAACTTTTACCTGGGAGCTGAGAACAAATGCGCATAGAGCACAGCCTACTACTACGGGTGAGGAGTTGGGAATAGGAATGTGAGGATTGATACTGATAGTTCGAAAAGCAAACATAGTGTCTGATGAAAGGAAATTCTAGTGAAATGGGATTCTTCATGCTTAGAGTTTTTCCCTTGAGTATTTCACAGAGGGAGTGTTTGTCTTTTTGAATCAAGATGGTGTTTCACACTCATTTGACGTGTCACTGTTGTATTGGCATGTTTCTGTATTTTACCCCGAGTTGTCAGTGAAAATACTGTGTGGCTGCTCCTAGAATTTGTCCACTGGGGAGCTTCATTAGTCCGTAACTCATCTGGATAATTCTTCTTCAGGCACTACCTACTGCTGTCTTCCCTTTAACCTGCTTCCTAAGAGTCTTATCATTATGCTAATCTGTGTTCATTAGTTAATTAACAGCTTTCCATATGGAGGGGTAGAAGAAATCCTCTTGATTATGAAGTTGAGCTGATACTGTCACAAGCAGCTAAGCAAAATATTCCTTGTCATCAATTTCTGACACTGTTCTGATAACTAAAATGTCTGGATTAGGCATACATAAGATCACCACTTCTGTGTCCTGGTTTGATGCAGGGATGGAATCTGGATTTTGATGATCATGTCCTTTTTAGTTTTATCAGGGGAAAATGCATTCTTCGTATCTGTCTCCTTTTCTGCTTTCCTTGGCTTCTCCAGAACAGAAGAAAGTAGAGCTGATGCCTGTGCTGGGACAGTGATGTGGTAGAGGGAATGGAGTAACATTTGGAGCAGTTTTGGTGCATAGCAGGGTGTACGAGTGGCATGAAGTTGCATGTGCTGAGAGATGTGGCGTAGTACGGAGGGTGTCAGATCTGAGCTGTAGGAGACGTTTGTACAGGTCTTTAGTTCTTTTTCATCCCTTTAAAGTCTGAAACATCCTGTTGAACAAGGAGTAGTTGTTTGAATAGGGATTTTAATAAATGGAGGAAAACTGGCAGGAAGATATATGTTAAATGTAACTTCTTCCCTTTCCCTGCTTCGTAACAAGGAAAATGCCAAACTTTCCTACTTCTGAGACTTAACAATGAGTAGCAGCTCTATAGTTCTGCCTGTGGTCTACCAACACATAGAGTTTTGATACACTCACCTGAGTGGCTGCATAGTGAACTGCACTGGGAATTGGATGCAGGGAGAAAAGTTTTAATTTAGGTAATTTTCAATATAAAGAATGTTTTTACCTTGACTGAGATGAAAAAGCTTGCCTATGCTTCTAAAAGAAACTTTGGTCAAATTATGCAGTTAAACCACTTAGGAAGTAGCAGATATAATTCTCTCCATCTTCAGATCAAGAACAATTTTTTTTAAATGGGAAATACACTTATAGTTACTTGGATTAACATAGGAGCAAGTGAATGAAGTTTTACTGCCTTTGTTACTCTGGAAGTCAGATAACATGGTTTAGCAGTGCCTACCGAATAAAAAAATTACATAACTAAAAAAGTGAATATGAAGAAAGGATAAAGATATATCATGGTTTGTGCTGAAATTCTGAATTTTGTTATTTATGGTCACGAGTCCAGCTGTTATGTGCAGCTGTGCAAAATGGTAGAGACACAGCTGTAGGAGTGTTGAAAACATGCCTTCTGCCAGGGTCTCCTGAAGGCTTTGTATAATTAGTCTGTGGCTATGAAATCAATAACGTGCAGAAAGGTGTTTTGCCATGGAATTTTACCATTTATGACAGCAGACCCTGAGATTTCAAAAGACTTTGTGAAGGTGAACAATATCTGTAGTCCCAGGCTTGTAAGTGCGATGCAGGCATAGGCCCTGTTTTCACAGAAACCTAAAGCATCCTAACTGAGAGGCTGAGGAAAACCATTACTTGTCTTTTTGCTGGATTGATTATCTGCTAGTTTAGTGGGCTGGGCTGCCTTACAGAAGGACCTGCCGGTTGCCAAAGCTGGCATGAGATGATACTGTGTGTCTAGGAGTGGGGAGGAATTAGCATGGTTGGAAGTAGAGGAGGCAGGTCTCAAGGTGCCTCTCCGGGAACCACAGCCTTGGAGTTCTGGAGAGGCAGCTCCTGCTGACTGCTATCAGCTTAGACCAGGATCTTGTTGTAAAAAGAACCAGCATCCTTCACAAATGTGTTTTGAACTCTGTTTATGGGAAGAGCTGCAGAAAAGTAACATGGTATTTGTCTTTTTGTGTACTTTACTGAAGTACTGTTTTCCTGGTAAGAGTAGATTGTAATGCTTACGGTGCTGGTGTTTGAGGGGGTTGCTGTAGTATGGCGTTAAGACTGTATTGATGTGGGTGGTGTATTCCTTGACTTTATATTTCCAGTTTTTCAGAAATGGGTAACTTGAGAGGTTTTAAGACACCAAGAAGTGGTTGAGCCACGTTCAGTCAGTTCTTCAAAATGCTTTGGAAAGACCTTGAATTCGATTCTTTTACGTCATGAGTAAATAGCCTGGCCACTGAGGTTTTTGCTCCAACAACAGGTGAAAGTGGGCAGTTATACAAACACAAACCTCACTGGAGCTCATTTATGCAGTTGTTGATGAGCTACTGCAGAACTGTCACCTTCCTGTGATGTGGCAGCACGGGAGAAGTCGTACATCCGTGCACTGCCTGGCTGGGGACAGGGAGCAGGTTCCTGTGCCAGTGATGTGAGGGCAAGCATCATCCTCTCTAGAGCAGAGGATCTACATGTGTAGCTTCTCTGCCCTGGGCATGCAGCGAAGGCTCTTCTCTTTTTGCTGATTGTGTCTGGCTCTGCAGATAGTTGGTCTTCAAGGTGTTGGAATGAACTTCCCCAAACTTGATCTGCCACATCTTGGGCTTGTATTGGTGGTGTTGGCATCACACGGGCCCTTCAGTCAGTTCCCCATTTGTCTTGCCTTGACTTCACCCTGGCATCATTGTGCTGGCAGACCCTGCCTGCCTGCTGTGGGTTTCACCTTACAGCTCAGTTTCCTCTTACATTATACCCCTCATCTTAAAGCAACATTTTACACGTCTGTCATTGGTAGATTTCATGAGGACCCCTCCACAGCAGCCGTGTGTAGATATATGTATGCTGGCGATCCCCAAATGGGAGACTGAGCCTGTGTCTGTTGCCAGGACTGCAGCTCGGGGGTGGTGGTGGACACGTCCCCCCTTGCAGCTACAGATGATGCTTTGATCCTAGGTGCCTTAAAGCTGAATTCCTGTGTTGTTAAATCAGTGGCTGAAAAGCATTACTTAAAACTTCACTCATCTTAGGTGCAGACAGAGCTTTGGGTGTTTTCTGTACTGACTGTAGTTCTGGTGTTTTTTTCATTAAGGTCTTACCTGTTCACATTTAGCTTTATCGTGTCTTCAGTCACTGACTTGCTATTTGCTTTGCTAATAATGTTGCTGCTATTTGACTTTTCTTTCAACCATGCTTTTTTGGTAGCTTTCCAGATGGATGCATCTTGCAACATTATTGAGAAAATGCGCAAATAGGTTTACAAAGCAGGCACACTCCTCCCTGGTGAAGAAAACACGAATAGTGCTTTTCTTACCTGTCAGCAGCAACAACAAAAGCCCAACCCAAAAAACAAACATGCTTCTTCCTGAGAGAAATAGGAAGGCTTAGCTGCAAAGCCTTTATTTTGTGAGGTTGTTTTAGGTGGGATTAAGAACAAATGTTGGGTAGCTTCAGGATAACAAGTTGTTTAGCAGGGAGTATATAAATATTAAATTCTGAAATCAAGAGAAATGGCAATATTGTCCCTGGAGCCATCTAACATTCCCTCTAACAGCAGTTAGAGTAAAATATATAAATGTGACCATATTTCTTCACAGTTATTTTTCAGTCACATAATCATAGAATGGTTTGGGTTGGAAGGGACCTTAAAGCCCATCCAGTTCCAAGCCCCCTGCCATGGGCAGGGACACCTTCCACTAGACCAGGTTGCTCAAAGCCTCATCCAGCCTGGCCTTGAACACTTCCAGGGATGGGGCATCCACAGCTTCTCTGGGCAACCTGTTCCAGGGCCTCACCACCTTCTCTGGGAAGAACTTCTTCCTGATATCTAATCTAAACCTCCCCGCTTCCAATTTAAACCCGGTACCCCTTGTCCTGTCACTACAGGCCCTTGTAAGAAATCCCCCCCAGCTTCCTTGTAGGCCCCCCCAATAATTATGTGGAGCCCCATGACTGTTAGGACTTGAGATTTAACTAATTTATGCAGGTTTCTTAGGGTGAACTCAGACACTTAACTTTAAGGGAGTCTTAACAATTGCCTCTTTAAACAAAATAAAAAATTTTGTGTATGTGGAATAAAAAAAATTTCTTCCTTAAAAAATGCTTCTTTAGAAGAGGATTTCTCAAAAATATGTATCATGTGTCTGGTCCTCTGTGTACTGGAGGATGAATGCAGAGATATGTAACTTGGATAACGTGGTTTAGGCTGTATCTACGGGAGCAGAACAAAGCAGTGAAACAAGGTAAAAGTAAATGATATTCTGCCTTCTCAAGTATGTACAATTCTAGATATATTTTTGCCATTTGCCAGTAATGGGCAAAATGTTAGGGAAATGAGCTTTTTCTAGGTGTGTTCAGTGGAAGTCCACAACTTCCCATGGTTTTGAGTGAAAGGATTTATTCACTTGACAATCATTTTGAGTTTCACAATTTCTCTTGATTTCTTTATCATCCAGGCTGGCTTAGGTGATGAGCTTCCTCCTCTGGCCTCTATTCTGTTACTTCTTTTTTTTTTTTTTCTAAATCTTGAGTTCATGTCTCTGTAGCTACATTTGTTTGCTTACATGATTCGGGTATTGTATTTTACTTGTTTCTGCCTGTAAGTTCCATTAATGGCATTAGTAAAGGTAGGTGTTTTAGACCATGCTGTTTTGAAAATACACTCAGCCAAAGGAGTTTTCCATATTTAAAACTTTGGAAACTCTCTTATCTTGCATTTAATCCCCTCCTTCTAAATAACAATGATGGGACAAGATGGTTTTGAAATTTAGGAAGATTGATGGAGGAGAAAATGCTAAAACCTGGATTTTAGTAGCTTCATTAGCTTGGTGGGAGGCAAACACTTTTGTGATAGGAGGCAAAGCCTAAAACTTTCAGAAATCAAAATGCATCACTCAGAATCTTTCGTGGAGTGATGACTTTTAACCTCTGTGTTGGTTTTTAAGTGTGTCCATACTGTCTTAGAGGTACAGAAATGGACAATACAGAGATGAGCTATTTGTATCTTATGATCAAGTTGCTATTAGGATTTCAGGGGCTGTGGGTGGGCTAGGGTCCTCTCTTGCTGGAGAACCAGGACAGTCCACCCTGCAGTGGAGGCTACGGTACGTGTTGAGGCTGAGACTGCTTTCCTTCCCATTGTCGAGGGTAACGGACCCAGGGCCCGAACTTGGGACCCATTTATCTTCCATGCCTTCTTGCGGGGGAAAGAGAGAAGCACCTGTAGTTGGTGGGAACCGAGGGAAGAGTTTGGTTTGTTTCCACCAACCTTTCTCCTCCTTGGTGCAGGATGAGGAGGCCAAGTTCACTCCAGCTCCAGGATATAGTCAGAGGAAGGAAGCAACAGAGCAGGACTTGAGGCTAGTGCGAGTGCAGTTGTAGTAAGGGCACCTTATAACTTTTTGTATCCTTTAGTAACGTGTATTTGTAGGGTTCCTGTGCTATTTTTTTTTGAAGTCAAACAAGCTGATTTTGTTGACATTAAATAGTTTAAAAAGATTTGGGGTAATAAGGTTTTCCATAAGTGTTCTGTGTAGTTACGATGTTTTTCTTATCTTTGTTCTTCTCTTCCATATTGAGTCACACTTGTTCTTGACCGAGCTTTCTCTGATCTGCATGGATTGGCTTCTTGTTGCTTTGTAGGATCTTACTGACTTCAGGGGACTCTGTGTGGATTTGCCCATTGCCATCAGCCAGGTGTTTTATGGCAATTACTTTGCTAAATAGAACTGTGGGTTGGACTCTGCTTGTACTTTGAAACATTAGAACAGTGAATGTGGAGGTTAAGAAATAAATAACATTTAATTTAAGGGTCTGAACTGTAACCTTGTGTCAACATTCATCCTCTGGCTGTCCACAGCCAGACTACTGTAAGCTTAATACCCATTATAGGACATATCTCAGATTTAGCTCTTGTCAGTGTGCTTAAAATAATACCCTAACTGCAGTTATGGGGGAAATAGTAACAAATAGGTATAAAGCACATAATTTTCTGAAACATTTTGTCTTTACTGCTGTGTTATGCTGTGTCTTAGCTTTCACTGCCTAAACCTACAGAAGTGAAAAACTATTTGAGGTTTACACTACGTTTTCTTGAAACCAATTTGAAACATTTTCTGGACCCAGAGGTTATAAAGAAAGCAGTAAGATTTAAAAAGAAAAGCAAATGTTCATCACAGTGTATGTAAGGTCTGTGATAATTCTGTGTGCTACTTTTGTGATTACTTTAGATGGGGCTCTGAGTTTGGTCCAGCACTGACAAGTTTAAACTTGTAACTTTTGGGATATGCAGAATTCAATGATTTCTTCCAATTTCTAGCAAAGCAGTCTTCTGTGGGGTGGATGGAGTCTGCACAGATCCTGTTCACCTAACGCTTCCAGAAGGTTGGCATGAGTCAGTGTACTGTTAGTTTGGTTGAATTGGTGGATTTTCTTGTTGAACAGTACGCACAGTGGTCAGAAAAGAGAAAGTCCTAAATGAATCCTGTGCGGAGACCGGCAACAGTCGCGGCTGATAGTGGATGAAGAGCTCACGAAAGTACATAGGCCAGCTACAGACCTCTGTCAGTGTCCTACCACAGCCACCTTCTCTTGCTCCTCTACAGCCCTGCCTCCTTGAACACAGACTCCATCCCACCTTCCTCCCTTTTATCTTTCAAGTCCTACCTGCTCCTCTTCAAGCAGCAGGTCTTGGGTACTTGTTTAGATGCTGAGAAGCAAAGAACAGTGGAAGCAGTTGCTCTGCAGACTGGTTACCATGAACCGTCTCTCTGAAGCGTACTGTGTACCTAAATGAATGGTAATTTCAGTGGAGAACCTGTAATAGTCTATATTTGAGGGTCAAATTGTTAGCAGAGTAGTAAAATCTTGGTAGTTTTTGTTGCTTATCTCAGAAAGATATCGATGGTTTGATTTTGATGGTAATAATTTACTTTGGCTCTCTGGTCAATTAGTGTGTATATGTAGCATCTTTATGTAAGACTGTTTCAAGTCTGAGAACAGATCTTATCACAAACCACAAAATCTCCTGTTTTACATGCAAAGGACTTAATAAAGTACTTCAGCTCCAAAATGCAAAGCAATATTTGATATGAAGAGAAAAAGTAATTTTTTCTCTATTGTTAAGTCTACATGAAAGCAAGACATGAGTGAGTAGAAGTGTAGGAGGTAATTCCTCCAGCAGTCACGCACTTGTTCCAAATATATACCAAAAATACTGGGCACTTTGGGGTTTAAATAATTCAAATGATAATTACTTGTGGGAAAGGTTTAAAAAAAAAATCAAAGTTTTTGTTCAGAGAGTCTTAAATCTCCACTGTGTTGTCTCTACTGCAGCTCTGGTTGGAAGCCATCTATTCCATCTTTATACTAATCTTCAAAAATAATCTGGAGTGGCTTTTAAATGGGACAATGAGTTACTGCTGTTATTGGATTATTCAAAAAAAACAAGTACTTTGCACATAGTAGAAGTTGTTCATGATGCTGGCGAGGTTTTCTGTAGTACCTTAGTTGTTACTCAGGGCTCTGGCAGTCATGTAAAGACAGATCTGAACTGGACAACAGAAGTAGCTATTGATACCTCTTGTCTAAACTGCCTTCTGGCCTGGGGCCCGAGGCAACACCACATCCACTTGTGAAGCAGTTGCCGAACGCTGCAGAGCTGGGCAGCTTCATGTAGCCTGAACTGTTGGCTGGCGGCCTTTGCTTCATGATCGGACATCCTTGTGCTGTGAGGTATCCACATCTGCCGGAGAAGCAGGGTGAGTAGCTGAGGTCGAAAGTGTGGCTAGGTGTCCAGTTCTGTGTCTGACCCCTGTATTTGAGCTCTTCGATTAGCTATTTTAATAAGGCAAGTGACAGTTGCTGAATGTGCTGGCATGTCCTGTAGGAAAAAAGCTTATTTAAAAACAAAACCCTTGGATGGTGTTACTGGTAAAACAGAGATGGAACTCATTATAGCTTGACTCCACAGAAGTCAGGGTACGGTAGTCTTGGGGCATGTTGCTTGACATGACTTGGGTAGAGTTAAACTTGGAATCTTCTGATTCTGAGAATCAGATTCTTTTGTGCAACACACCTATATAGCAGAACTGTGCTGGGGAGTAATTCTCTTAAGGTGGTTTTTGTTACTTAAGCTACAGAAATGTGTTTTTGGAAGGTTTTGAGCATCTTGGAAAAATACAGTAAGTTAAAATGTCACGCCTTTCGATTATTTAGGTATGTTGCAGCTGTAACAATTGCTTGCTTGGGTAGAGAGGTGTATTTAGCTGTCCTAAACGCAGTATGTGCACTAGTTAAAAATTACTGCTTGCCCTTGTGTTTGAATTTTTTTTTTGCCTTTCTCCTTCTATTTTTGCCCATACTCTTCAGCTGCGTTATTGCCATCACACGGTGTTCCCCTGCACATGCTTCTCAAGTTCACTCATGATCTTTCTCCTTTGCATATGTCTCACTGCTGCTTGGCTTCGCTGCCTGCTGGGACGTGTTGGCGAGCCATCTGGGCTTCCATTATTCCTCGCTTCTCCGAGCGTGTCTTGCCTGATGGTGGCTGTCAGCAAGGTCCTGGACCCAGTAGTCCCATTGCCATCTGTGGTGGCTTTTGCTTATGCTCGTGTGTTGATAGAGATTAGGTTTCTTACCCTTGTCTCTGCTGGGCTTCCAGGCTCTCTGCGGCACGGAGTCTGGACAACATGCTAAAGAAAAACTCACGTGTTTAGTTGGTTTTTCATAAGCCAGTAACAGAGCAGAACTTGGGAACAGTTTTGGTTTTACTTCTTGACTGCAGGGAAGGCAAGATTCCCCTGCGTATTTGGGGAAGATCAGTTTGGAAAGTTTGTGGTGAATTTAATGAAGTTTCACATCAGTAGAACATTTTGATTTTTGCTTCTACCCTTGTCGAGTTTGTAATGTACTTTAGTTACAGACAAACGCCTTTGACAAGAGAGTTCCTTCTTGCCTTTAGTAATAGCAGATACAAACAATTTAATTTTTTTTTTTAAACACAAGAAATTTCTCTTAATAGGCATGTTTGCCTTTCCATAATCCTACTAGTGTTTAGGCTGTACTGTTCACAGGGGAGCTTTTCTGTAGGTGGGAATACTGTGGGTGTCAGCTTAAAACACTGGTGCACTCTCTGTGTTCTCTTAAGCAGCAGTCTGGAGGAATGCGTGACTGTTCTTTGTGACATACTAATTTGCAGATTTCCCCCAGTGTAATTGTAGAAAGATGCTGAATTCAGTTGTATTCAGTGCTGTCTTGCTATAGAAAGTCTATGAAAATCCAGAATTTGCCTCTAGCTAACTTCTCTGTCGGCAGGGAATGAACACTGTTCATCTCATCCTTAATTATGTTTATACAAAATCATGGGCAGGATTTTTTTCTTAGCAAAAGTATGCAGAGATAAGGGTACAGACCGGTTAACTTAATCATACTTAAATAAAACACTGTTGCACTATTGATTTGAATAACAATGTCACTTGCATGTTAGAAGTTGGTCATTTTGAGATATCGTTCACAAGTGACCAATTGGTAACATTCTCTGGCATCTAAAATCATTAAGAAAATAATGTCCCTTCTAATATATGATTAAAAAAATGTTAATTTGTATGTCTGTGATGATCGACATGAAACTGCCTGAACAGAATCATCTAGGGGGAGGGATTTGATATTTCATTTTTAAAGAAAAAGGTGGTTTTAGAAATAAGGGGAAGGAGCTAAAAAAGCAGGCATCGCTTCAGATGTGGATGTGGTGTTACTACTTCAGCCTGTCGTTGGCAAATACACAGTGGCTTCAACTTCAGTCTGATGACGAGACCATCTAGTATTTGCAGCCCATTTTGCTACATTTCTCATCTCTTGCTCCATTGCTTGGCACTCTCCATCCTGACAAGTCATAATTACATATTTTAAGGTATGCTACTGAGGTAGGAGATGCTTGTACTGAGCATGTGGTTCTGAATACATCTGTGTAGCTTCAGATCCTCTATCTGCATCTGCTGCTTCTATTTAAAACAAAGCAACACCACCACCACCCCAAGCCCCTTATTTTTACCCCATACTTTTTGCATGTGTACCTTCACCAGATGTTCACTGGTCATGTGTGCATTTTCCAAATGACACTTGGTCTAACCCTTTCTCCTATCTACTTCTTTCCTGTTCTGGCTGTTGCTATAAATCAATATTTTACATTATTTGTAGTTTCTGTTTGTGTTAATCAGTTTCTGCCTAGGTAATGTAGGCCACATTTTTAGCCTTTTTTTTCGTTCCCAGTTGTGCTGTCCTTTCTTGTAGCGTCAATGAATAATATGATACCATTTAAATGGATGGTGTATCATCAAGGGCAGAGCAGAAAAAAAGGTGATCCAAGTTAGAAATGAGAAATCTGTTATATAAGGAAAGAACAAACATGGGTTATTTTGGAGAAGAAAAAGTAAGTGTCAATGTGTAAACTTAGAGACTTAAATGGTGCTGCTGTATCAGGTGCTCTTCTTTATCTTTCTGTGGCACAAAAGGATGGTTGCAGGCAGTAGGAATGTGAGAGCTAGTTAAAAACCTACCAGTACTCTGGTGACTGAGGAACTGGTGCTGTTTGGAGGGTTTAATATTGTGTATTTGTTGCATATGGCTTCTGCATTTTTCAGGTCAGTGAATTGCTTATACTAAAATTGCCAGAGGTGGATAGTTAGGAACAATGTTGGCTGTGGCACAAAAGGATGGTTGCAGGCAGTAGGAATGTGAGAGCTAGTTAAAAACCTACCAGTACTCTGGTGACTGAGGAACTGGTGCTGTTTGGAGGGTTTAATATTGTGTATTTGTTGCATATGGCTTCTGCATTTTTCAGGTCAGTGAATTGCTTATACTAAAATTGCCAGAGGTGGATAGTTAGGAACAATGTTGGTGCAAGGAGCAGTGGAGATATTGGAGACGGCGCTATCATCGGTGATACGGTATCTCGTAAAAAGAGAAGGAGGGTTTGAAGGGTGACCTCGAACTCATTGAGGAAAAACTTTTATTTCTGATGGAAAGCTGAATCCAGTTCGGTTTTTATTAGGTTCCACACTGGAAAGAAGAGGTAATTGCATGAAAGTTATGTTTAGATTTTTGTAAAGTATCTGATCAAAGTACCTAGTCAAGGAAGGCAAAACCTGACTTGGGGTTAGTTTTACAGGACAGTGCCTATCCCTCCAAAATAATTACCTCACTGCTGTAGCACTGGTGTAAGCCGAGATAGTTTCTCTCCTGAGAGTGGGTTGACTTTGTTGGGGGTTTTTACGTACAGAAAGGAAAAAATCAAATGTAGGGTGATATGAGAGTCTGTGCAAGGAAACTATTTAAGACTCTAGTCAAGGATATAAGAGCCTAATCTTTCTTCCTAGCATTGACAATAGCTGCCCAGCTTCTGAAGGGCTTGCCTGCATCTGAGGTGCAGACAGAGGGGCTTGCTCTGGGCAGAGCTGATCTTTACGTGTAGAAGAAG
>NW_010243870.1:0-348 GCF_000690775.1 Eurypyga helias | reverse complement strand
GGAAGGCTGGAGCCTGCTTACACTACACTAGAAAAAATGATTTGGACATTACGTATGATTTGGACAGCTTTTCTGTTTGCCTGATCTGTGCCAACACATTCCTTCAAACTGCACCTCTCTACCTGTATCCCAAAATGTTAGAAAGATGCTGACTGTGGAGGACCAAATCCCATATTTACCCCATAATACGGAGATCCTCAACCTCTGTTCTTTTTCTTTTTTGTTTCAGAGTCCTCTTTGCTGACTGTGGGATGTTAAAGGTGTTTTCTACTCCTGTCTTCAGACTCTTATTTCCTCAAGTTTAGTGTTTCTGCTCTTTTCAGAAAGATTCCGCCCCACCCCCACCCC
>NW_010243869.1:324-5567 GCF_000690775.1 Eurypyga helias | reverse complement strand
GCACCCGCCTTCGGACACCGCTCGGCAGCACCGAGCACCGCGGTGGCGCTTGGCTGCAAGGAGGAGGTCACGTTAGCCGAAAGCAGCTCATCGGAGAGCGCTGGTGGTCTTTGTGACAGCCTCCTACAACGAGAGCTAAGATTCTTTTTATTATCTTTAGCATATTTTTTGGACGTGTGCAGAAACTCTGCAGTAGTAAGTAGTGAAGAAAGCCAACCTTAGTTTCACTAGGTTTTAGACTCTTTTTACATCCAGAGGAATAAAGTGCTAAGAAATTTACCAGCCATATGCTTTCCTGCCATCTGAAACACATTTTAAATTCCTTTTGCCTCTTGTAATGTATTCTCTCTGTTTAGCAGACTAACTATTCCGCCTTTAAACACCAACCTTTATATGCTGTTCTTAGGAATTTGCGGAGAAGTGTTAATTCTCTTACACATATTTAAACTGCTGAAATAATTACGCCTGGTAGTAGGAACAGTCAAAACCACGGAATGAAGGTTCCCTTCCCAGGGAGATAGCACCCATTAACCAGGTACGAAGGGGAGCACACAGTCATAGTTCACTGAAAACGTAATTTCATTTTGCTACTAATGGGAGTGCTGATACTTTGATAGCGTAATGGAGTTTTAAGCACCAAGCTTGTTATTTCAACTAGAAACTTTAATGTAATTATGCATTTTTACTTTACTAAGCAGCAGAAAGGAAGATTAGTATGCATAGTTTTCTTACATGTATGGTGGGGAGTAAGACAGAGATCTCCGAGTGATACTGCAAGATGCTCAAGTCATTCAAAAGAAATGGCAGGTGGTAATTTTAAAGACAAATTACCCAGAAAAGCTTTCATTGTTGATCACTTGTTACAAGATTTGCCATTTGCAAGTAATTGTACATTCAGCTGAAACTGACCTTTTATGAGAGCCAAGTGGTAATATAAATGAAATTAATATATTCTTTACTGCAGTAATATAAAAAGAATGGCCTGAGCTTTTAACAGAGTGCTTGACCTCTCTGGTGTCTGAACACCACCTAATCTCATGTGTATTTCACAATAGCTTATGATGAAATAAGTACCAATACAGCATTAGAACGGTTTAACACATTAGCACTTTGATGTGTAGAAAAATATAGCTTTACGTGTGCTTTTGATTATAAACCAGACTGATGACAGAAAGAAAAAAAGATTAGAGTACGATACTCTAAAATTCAACATTACACTAATTATTAAAGCCTTGTCTTTTCTATTTTAAAGTCCTTCTTTCCAAGATCCTCTACCTACCATGAAGTCACATCGGGAAACTCCAGATGCTGAGATTTTAAATTCTCAGTCAAAAAGGATTTCTTTATAAGTATTAAAAACATGCTATTTCTCCTCAAAGGTCCTGATCTTACAAACAGCACCTTTAGGTTCAGATGTGCATGCATAAGTTGCATTCCCTTTAATGTCATCAGTCACATACAAACCAAGAAATGTGTACAAAAGTGAGAGCAAAGCCAGGTCTTAGAAAAGCTGCGCTTCTAGCTAAATGCACACACCGCTTTATTAACGTGCACCATGCACTCACAATGAGAAAATGAGAGATGCCATAAGGGAGAGTGACCGGTCTCTTGATGCTGCGGTTACTGAAATCGCAAACAGAAGTGAGAAGCAGTCATACACAGTGTGGAGGATACTACTACAACAAGGCTAAACCAAGAAAAGTACAAAATTTACATAAAATTCCATGTCCATCTTCACTGCCATCACTGAGATCAGGAATAAATTAATCTCTAATGGCCCAATTCAGATTTCACAAATTTGCATCAATTGTATTATTGATTTCAGCAAGGCTATTTCCTACTTTACATTCCTCAGACAACCACACAAGGTGCCTGTGAATACCCATTTGCTTCCTGGTCTACAGGCACTTTCTTCGCACGGCTCTCTGTGACAGCAGCAGATAAAGAGTAAAAAGAAGACATTAATTAAGAAGTGCTTTGATACGGACTCGGTCAGGAGGATTTTACGCTGTTCGCCTGTCAATCCATCATAACATTTTAGAGCTACTTAAAGGAAAGCAAAACATTTGGAAAGAGTATCTTGGGAACATCTGACATGGACTAATAGCTCAATCGCATGAGTGACTACTGGGTTTATTTTTATTATTATTATTACCACTTTAGAGCTACAAGCAACTATGTTATGTTTGCTAGCTTTCTTCAGTCAACGCCTCTGTATTATGCCAGTTTGAAGCCCATTCATCAAAGCACAATTTTAAGTGACTCCTGACCTTCAAAATGAAGGGTTTGCTTCTGCTTTCATTTCACTTACTTTCACTATGGTGTCTTTGTGTTGCCAGAATCTCACCTCGTTCATCATCTGCACAGAAGAACAAAGCTCACTAACTTCTTACGCAATATTTAGAATTCAGCATCTTTACAGTTGGATGCTTTACCTGGCATTTCTTCTTTCTCTAAATACACTACTATTCAGCATCTAGTAAAACAAACAAACAACCCCCCCCAAAAAACCCAAAAACCCCACAACAAAACACATACACACAAAAAACCCCTACCACAAAAAACCACCAACAAATCCAAACAAAACCACAACCCACAAAAACCTCACACCCTTCACCTTTCAAAATCTCTAGCTCAACTGAAAGTGGAAAGGCACAAAGCAGACACATCCATTACATTTAAAGAGTCACACACACACTTTCATTCAGAAAACTTTGAGGCAAGGGCACACTCCACCTTAACTTCGATGTTTCATTTTCATGGATGCCGAAAGTTAGTGAAATCGTGGTCAGTTACACAAGTAATGCGAACAGATATGCGCTGTGACTTCCACCTGTTGCATTGACTTTCAAGTGACAGTTTTTCCTACAGCAAAATATGTCCTGCAAAGTCCTTAGGAGCCCCACTCAGTGCTCATGAATGCTGGGTCACCGCAGCCCGAGTCTGACAGTTCAAGTCGTCTTCCCATGCAGGATATTCCACGGCAGCTTTATGAGAGGGCAGACTTTACAAGCATAGCCCAGTATCCACCACAAGCCACTGCTTCCCACCCTGCATGCGACTGAAGCACAGAATCAAGCCCACAGCACTGTATTATGTACACATGACATTTTCTTCCTTTCCCCATTCCCTAAGTTCCTCTATTGAGGACTTTGACAACCTATGCTGAAAGCCAACTTCATACGCTGCACTGCAATGTAGGTCACAGCACCAAAATTTGGTGATCAGGCAGGACATGAGGCGCAGCAGGTTGATTACAAGTAAGTACTATACAATTACACTGAGCAATTTAGCGTTGTTGTAAAAGCATAGCAGACGACCATAATCACACTGTTACCGACTCCAACACATTTCACGTGCAACAAGATACTGTAGGAAAACCTTGCCTTACTGTGCAAAACCAGGCAGCTCTTTAAATCCGTAACTTCTACCGTCTCCGTTCAAAAGTGAGTGCCAGTATAAATAAGTTTACAAAAGCTATCTAGCAAGCCCGGCTCTGCAGCTCCATTCAACAGAGGGGCACCTCTGTGCCCGTAGCCTCTCTAATTTAAACAGTCTTCAGCTCTGTGCATCATCAGTACATGCACACTACCTCTTCAGTTCACCAAGTTTCAACAGTCCCAGCTAGAAAGCAGCTTTCAAACAAAGGACAAATGAAACCATGCAACTCCTGTTAGATCAAAACTCATAAACCATGCTACGTATTACTATTATCCAACATATTATCAAGCCACTGATGCAAAATATTTTGAAAGCAGAATGTTTGTTTAGAAAATACGGCTGTAATTAAAGTCCTTTGAACTCTTTAAAACATGAGGCATTTGACAGACTACACTTCTTTCATAACAGGAACAAATTGCTTCCTTAACCAAGTCAGGATGGTGGAAAAAGACAGAATAAAAAAAAAAAATAATCTGAAACCTGTACTTTGCTTTAATTAAACTTCCAACATTGCAGTGGGTTGCAAATACGTAGCTTTCACACTAACAAGAGCACATGCTGTTTGAGCAGTTATTACACAACCTCTCCGCACTGTACAAGCAGGGCATTCCCTAAACCACACCTTGAAGCAAACCTAGTCTTCCAACAAAGAAGTAACTGGAATAGCTACACACAAAACTACTCAAAAGTTGATACACCAACAGGGCAGATAAACCACAAAGAAAACAAGCAACCTGTAAGAGGAAGGTTAGAAAAATTAACTCATCTCCGCATAAATCATGTACTTCTTAACCTTAAAAGTAGATTGTTACTTAGGAAGCTTAGCAAGAAACTGAAGCATAATTTTGGATTGAACTGCTACTAAATATTTAACTACCCTGAGACTTTCTATGCTGATACATATTAACATCAACTTGCAAATGCTGGGATTACTTAAAAACTGCATGGCAACTTTGCCCCCTACATTCGGGAAATAAATGAGACAATGAAACTTCTCTGTGAGCTGAAAGCCACAAGTGTCTACCCCAAGTTACTAGAAGTCTGAAATTCACTGAAAATTATCAGTGTTTATTTTTTTATTATTATTAAATGGGACAGGGCATACCCTACCTCCCTGTTTCAGAGCAGATGGAGTTAACGACGAGCAAAGCATGACTGCATATTCAAAGGATCTGTGGCTCACAGGAGAGATTTCATGATCTGGAATAACTGATGAGCAAATTAAAGTGATTTTTTTTTTTTTTTTTTTTTTTAAAGAGCACAGAAAGAAGAGAGAATTGGTGAGCCAGAGGGGTGACGGTGCCTGTGAAACGGTTACCTGCACAGGCCCTTTACTCTCCTGCCTTGTTCGAAAGCATGTCAGCAGGTCAGACCAATGTGTCCGAAGGATCCAGCGTGGTTACGCAGAGATCTGGTCTGTCCTGCACTGGCAACGTGGAACAACCTTCCCCCTATCTTTGCGAACTACATCCTGGCTGTCTGAGATTTTCCACATTTATCACTCCTCATGTAAAGCGCTAAATACTGCACAGTGAATAACTGCGGCTGTATTTCACCTCAAGGAAGATAAATCTACTGCTTCCAAGTTTAAAAAGGAAGCGAGCAAACCGAGGGGCATCTGATTTACTCTACAAACAGCAGAACCTAACAGTGAAGTGCCAGTGGCAAAGCAGAAATCTTTCTTGAGGGCTGGAGCAGTTCAATTTAAACAACCCAAGCTCATGCTTTCCCATACCATTTCTCTTTTTTGTCCTGCTCTCCAATTGCTAAAGGATTATCTGCCCCGGAAATATTTTTATTCA
>NW_010243869.1:0-249 GCF_000690775.1 Eurypyga helias | reverse complement strand
AAAGCAACCCCAACACCTCCCGCGCAGCCCGAGATAACCTGTTGTGGGCATGATTCGGGAGACGGCAGAGCGACGTAACGGGCTGCCCGGCGTTCCAGGAGCCGGAGCGGGGTGAGAAGGGGTGTGTGCGGGGGGAGGATATGGAGGTGTTGGGGGGGATGTCTCCCTCTGTCAGCCGGTGCCTCTGCTCGATTCGGGCTGCAGCGGAGACGCCCGGCTGCGCCTCCAAGGGGCGAGCTGCCCGGCCCG
>NW_010243868.1:11901-16925 GCF_000690775.1 Eurypyga helias | reverse complement strand
AGGTCCCTGCCAACCCCTTCCACTCCGCGAATCTGTGTGAATCATGCACAAGTCACAGTAATAGATATTTACGGGCTAACAGTAATCCGAAGCAGAGAATCCATGTTTAGCTGGCTGTGTGTTCTGATTCTTTTGTCCAGGTTATTCTGGTGGTAACAGAATGCACTAGTATTTCTGTTGAATGTTAATTTTGTGGCAGATAAAGAAAGCATGTACATATGCATAAATCTCTTGTTTTCTGGTTGGATAAGAGGCTAAAAAACCAGGGTGTGTCTGGATATATTTTATTTGGTAATTACTATTCAGTATTTTTCTCCCTTTTTAAAATGTCTGATTCAAATGGCAGTTCATTCTTCTCTATTTCCTGACTTTATTCAACTAGACTTCCAGACCAGTCTTAATTAACTTTAAGACCTTTTCTGCCCACCCCTATAGTTACAGTCTTTTCCTGGAACATTTCCATTGTTACAATTTCCATGTGTTGTGAGATGATACAAATTGTATTATTACTGCTCTTAGGAATTTACAATAAGCCTTTCAATATTTTTACTTACAGCTTAGCTCTTGTCAGGCAAATCTCATCCACAAATCAAAATAAAACTAGGGAAGCAAATTTCCAGCATGAAGTGCTGATAAAAGGAAGCTGGAGGGCCTGCAAATTCAGGCTTCAGACATAGGGAAACTTAAAAAGATGAGGAAATCTGTTGTAAGTTTTGAGACTTTTTGTAGAGCTGGACTTTTTCGTATGGCTTTGTTTCCATGTGGGAGTAGTTGTGATTTAACACAGTGCTGTGTTTTGCTCCATTAACTATGCACTGGCTTAAGCAGGTCATTAGCCTGATGAATTTTACACCCCCAGTCCAGAGGCAATGAGGAACTCGGCGCAGGGAGAGCTTGCTTCATGAAACAGCTTGCAGCCCTGGTAGGTACTAGTTCAAGGTGTGAGACGTGACTGCAGGAGCCACCCTGTGTCACAGCAGGCCATGCTAGTGTTTACACGTGGTAAGAAGTCTGGGAAAGCAGTAACAGTGAGAGCCGGGGTTTCAGCAGGCTGACCAGAGGACACTTCTGCTCAGGCCTCCCCAAGCCAGTGCCCAGGATCTAGGCTGGTGGCTGCTCCTGCCCTGCTGGGCTTCGGTGGGGTGAACCCTGGGGAGCAACCCGCACGCCCCTGGGAGCTGATGGCTTTGGAGGAGCCTGGCTGTTTCTGAAGTTCTTACGCACAGTAGTGCAACACTGGTGGGTTTGCTGCCTGAATCTGAAACACAGCTGGGGATATTTCTGAAGCAGAGGTGGGATTTTTTTTCTCCTTGGTGGCTCTATAAGTGGAATGTTTATTTCCCCCACAGCTCATATTTTAATCACAGCCACTGAAAACCCCTTTCTTGTGCAAATGAAGCCATTCCCTTCATTTAAAGAAGCCTAAGATCAATCCATATAAGGCAGGTAATACAGCTCACCATTTCACAGCAGGAAAATGATGTAATATATTCCAAAGAGAATTGTGCCTCTTTCTTCCTGTTTGAAACTTAAGTAATCTCCAAGTGCAGTTACTAGAGGATTCAGTATCTATTCTAATCCTAAACTTTTACCAGGACTGCTGCTGGCACATCTAGTGTACAAAGCAATTCTGTTTGTTAAATGGAGCCTCAGGTGATAAAACTCTGCAATAGCTTTGCCACTGTCAAGCTCACATTGTTGTCTCTGTAAAATGAACCCATTCTGAAAAGCATTCTTGCTTTTGTTGCTCTCTGCCCTCGTGTCTTAATTTCTGGACTGGATATGTGTTTTAGGTGGAGTGCATTGGTAATCTGGATGATATTAAGATGTGGATAGTGTAGCAATATTTGCTTACGTTTTAATGACAGCCTAAAAACCTAAATTAATAGTACAGAGCAAATAGAAAATACATATTATTTCATATTAGGCTTGGTTACAGTGATTAGGTGGTGAAACGTCTTATACCTTATTAGTAGTATTGATTGGTTGGCCTGACCCTAACGTGGGTAAACTGGTTCTCTTGTAGACAGATCATATATATCTGGAGGATCAAGACAACATACGGCAGTAAGAGAATGCAAATCTCTGAATTCAGGTCTAGGACTGGAAGTAGGCAGAGGGATTATCCCATGAAAAGAATGGAGAAGCTGACCTAAAACTCTGTGCCAGTGGAGATTCTGCCAACAAAGCTGAAGCTATCACAGGAACATTCCCGTCAATGGCAGGATTTCCTATCATTTGCAGGAGAGCAGCATTAGGCCCTTAGTCTCCCCCTGCGCTATGTTGTAGGGTAGACTCTGCACTCCTAGAGGATTTCCGGAACACAGATCCATAGCAGATGGCATCATAAAGGGAAGGGGAAAAGGAAGACTGATCATACCAAAGCATTGCTTAGAAATGCAATGACAAAGGCAGGAGAAGGAATTCAACTGTATCCTCCAGACATATTGTGGAAGTGGAATTTCCCTTTACCTTGCCATACACAATAAAGGCAAGGGCCTGTGTGTGCTGCAGATAACCCACCTTGGCCCTGTGGACTCTGACAGGTGACAGAAGGACCAGTCCAGATCTTGCTGGTGGGTTTGGGGAGAGAGGAAGATGCAGAGAAATGGATGACTTCTCTGGGGACAAAGGCAGAGGGACTGCTGCTAATTTGTGGAGACCAATAGTAAGCGTTTTAAAAGAATGTGTAATCGAAACAGGGGACACTTTCTTCTGAAGTTTTGGCAGAGTATGGTGGTGAAATTCAACAGGAACAGGAGGGTTTGGATGACAACTAGACTGGGACAATACAACTGACCTCTTTGGATTAAAGTTAAAAAAAAAAAATTTCTGCTTTCAGTCTACCTCTAGCTATGACGGTGCTCTGTATCTCCTTGCATTTCAGATAGCAATGTTAGGGCAGAAGAATACTCTTTCCTCTCCACTGATACTTTGGAAAGGTCCCCGTACCATTTCTGCATTGTGCCCCAGATGACCATGCTTGTCTCATCTCCAAAGTATCAGTCATTTTTTGCTATAAGTTCTGGGTTCTTTGATGGATGATACTTGATAACACTTTTGCATGCAGCTCTGAAACTTTTGTAAGACAGTTTTGCTGCCAGTTTCACACAAAAACACTTGTCTGGAGAAAAGTCTGCCAGGGTGTCCATCCACCAGCTTGATTCTTTCTGGTCTATGTACTGTAAATCTTTGCTTGGGTATACTCAGAGTACCAAAACTGAACTGTAGGCAGTGTGAACACCTGCAGTGGGTGGTTATGTTTCCCCTCAGCCCTTCCCCTGTCTTTGCCAAGCCCCAGAAAACACAGCTCTTGAACTGTTCCCGTGAACATCTGTGGGCTTTAACTAGCACCTAGGAGGGCTGCACCCCAAATCTTCTCACTGCTTTCCCAATAGATAGGTATAGCAGCATAGGTACAAAACAGGCTCGTGGTACAAATAACATCCATCTCAGAAGTGTGTTAAAGAGAAAACTTACTTAAAATATTGAACAAAAATCTTACATTCAAAATATAGCTAGTTGCATGCTTACTGACAAATTTGAAATTCAGATCAAGATGAGTGAAGCTCAGGTTCTGATTGAATGAAAGGGCTAATTTGTATTCTTGCTCTGAAGAACTGTAAACACGTTCTCCACAATTTTTTTATTAGTTTTTTCTACACTTCAAGATCAGACTCATTGGAGAATTTTGGAGGTAGGTGGCACATACGTTGGTGAGTGATGTCCATTCATTTTGCACATCGTTATTTTGCCCAGGACTAGTCCTGTTGGTGAGATTCTTGGGCTTGCAGTGGGCTCTGTACTTGGGCCAAGGGCAGCCCCTGGCGCCAGGATACCTGCAAGTTTTTTAACAGCCAAAACAGGGGCTCCGGATCATGGCTGTGGGACCAGGGTGTTGTCTGCTCTCTGTGTTTGCAGTGGAAATGTACCCGCATAGGCCCTTCGAATGGAGCAGGGTGCGGAACTGAAGTCCGTAAATGGATCAAGCAAACTCTCATCCTGGATCTAAACAGTATCCACCTCTGGATTTACTAAGGTCTGTTCTAGTTCAAATTCTGCTCAGCTCTTCAAAGGTATGTGTGGGGAATTGTTTTCCCTTAGTGATTGTGAGCTGGGCATCTCTTGGTCCTAGCTAGTCTCCAGTTTACATAAAAAATCACCCTCTGTTGTGTTCTAGGGTAGAAGGAAACTCCTATGTGTCAGGGCTAAACTGTAAGTGATTTTTGATTTGTAAACCCACAAGGATAACAAAGGGAAAGACATTTGTTTTAAAGAAATTCACCAAAATATTTTCATGGCCAACAAATTTCTCGCAAAGAACCTCTTAATTTCATCTTGGCCTTAAAATTTAAACCTCTGAGTTAAACTTCTAGAACCTGAGCAAAACTCAGAATTATGAAAGCCTGACAAAAATAACCATGAAGATTCCTTACAGAAAGCTCAGCTACTAGAATTAATTGGTTATCTCTATTCTTTTAACCTCTACTTTTTTAGAAAATAGAAGTATTAGCTGGCCTGATTTAAGACTGTGGTTCTGTAGACAGGTACAATGGCAAGAAAAAAGCATTTAAAAATTTTTTTTTCTATTTTGCCTTTGAAATATTCATTGAAGTCACTGATTTACGGATGCACAGTGAAGTCCTTTTTTCCGTAAGTGCTGTAAATCAGGAGAGCTTCTAAACCACCCCCAGTGATTTTTACCTATATCCTGTTTTCAGTCCTGTTGCATTCCACAGAGGCAGGATGTGAAGCAAACCTGGCTTTTAACTGTTTGGGTGGAACTGCCTCTGCCTAAGCTGCCACCTTAGCACTCAGCCCTGCACCTAGCGAGCTGCAGGTCACCGAGGGACGGGTAGCTATTTACATAGCATAATTGCAGTGTTAGCATTTGGTTTAGAACACTGAAGAAACTGTTTTATGATCTTATGTTAAAGAGCAAAGCTTTGGGAAATGCTTCTTGTTGCAATGCAGTTTCAGAGCTGTAGTGCTCTGAAAAATAAAGCCCAGGTTTGTGGAGAAAG
>NW_010243868.1:3131-11870 GCF_000690775.1 Eurypyga helias | reverse complement strand
CAGTAATGATTTGTTAATTGAGTTTATCTTTTGCTTTCAAATTAATTTGTTTTATTGTTTGTGACTTCACATTGTTCTCTATAGTGTACTCTACTATCCTAAGGCTTTCATATGCTAAATGGATCCTGTGTCCTTTTCTCCTGTTTTAAGGATAAAATGTAATTCCTGGAGATACCACAGATAAATTGCAAGTTAGCATTTCTGTGATTTGTTTCTGGTATATTGGTTGTTGTTACAAGGCAGAAATTAATCTAAGATTAGAAGCTTTTCTAAGTCACTGGAGTATCCTTTCTTTTGTCCAATATTTTTTCCTATATGAACATCTATAATACTGTATGCTTTTACAAACACTGATATAATGATTTATAATCAGTGGAGGCAGCGACACATTGATTAACTCTACCTTTGTTAACTGCAGTAGCAACCAACTTTTAATGCTTTCAGTAGCTATGACTGGAACAGATTTTCTCACAGAAATTTATCTTCTTCCATAGATTTTTTTTTGTTGCATTTCTTTCCTTCCTTGGCCTTTATTACAGCATGACAACCAGCACAGTAAGGTACTGTGCACACTGACAGTCCCACTACTGCAGCATAGAGCTCTTAAAGAAAAAGCAGTATCAGTTCATCTCTTACACATAAATGCTTTGTCTCTGTAAGCTGTACAGCAAACTTCTTAGCTCAGGGACCTGCTACTCTGTCTTTAGGGTAAGATAAAAGCCTTTTCAACCAACTTTTTGTATCAAGCCACTATTTATAAAATACCTCATCAGGGAAAAAAAAAAAGGTTCTTTTTGGACCACTGAGGTCAAGAAACTTCTAAAATAAGAATTGCTGGTCTTTTAGAACAGGGGCTGTAAAACCTGGTAGTCATGGGCTAGGGTGCTAAACTACCCGGGCCACTTTAAACTTGAGATTTAGGAGACCATGTCACTGATGTGTTTATGTAAACTCCCGTCTAAGCCTTAGACAAATCTCTTAGCAGGAGGGATATGCCAAAGCTGGCTAGTCCACATGTTGGCTTTCACCTCCTCTTGGCATTGGTCACAAGAAAGCTGTAGTGCCCTAAAGACAGGTACCAAGTCAACCCCCACTTCGATAAAACAGTGCATCAAATCATAGCACAGTGTACACCCGCTCACTCAGAACAGTACTCAGCCTGCAGCTGTCCACACTGCAAGTGAAATCCTTTCCCAAAGGGTTTGCAGGTGCCATTTGCAGTATCATTTCTTTTCCATTATGAATGAGCATTGGCAAAATCATTGGAATATTACAAACCAGAACAGCAAAAAAGTATAAAATGCCTCTTCTTTTAAACAATCTGGGAATATTGTGGTATAGCCCAAGAAAGCCAGAGATTTTCCTCTTCCAATGTCAATAGTAAACAGCTCTGCTGTGTTCAGCACTGAATTTGGTTTAAGTGCCTTCAGTGTTAGGCCCAAAGGATTCTGTGGTTATGTATAAAATTCATAGCCTGTCTGCAGGTATTTCTTAAATGATTTAAGACGTTAGAAGAGGTTTTTGGTGGAGGTAAAAAACCCTTTGAAATGAACTTCATAGCTGAAGGACAACAAATACTGTTTAGCCCTTACCTGGGTCAGAGTTGGTGGAGCTTTGACTTGTTCCAAATCAGGCAAACCAAAATCAGTGGTATCCCAAAATGTTAAGCAGTATAGAGAAAATGAAGATCAAATAGAAAAATCCCCTTCTTTTTTCGTTAAGCAATACTGGGAGTGTTCAGCTCTCCAGTCTCCAAGGTTTTCCAGCTGGGAGTCAGCCTTTTCCCATCCTGCATCCCGGCATCCTGTTATTGTTCCAAGTTTTAGTAATACAGTGAGAAAAGGGAGTGGAGGAAACAAGATAAACGTAGCCTTATTATTGCTATAACTACTTCTTTGTTGCTGACTCTAATGAGGGAGGTGAATAAAAGGAAATCGGCTTGGAGAGAAACACAAAAGTTGGTATGTTATTTAGTAGCATTTTATAAAGAGTTTTAGGAGTTAGTAAACATCTGAATGGTACTTTAAATAGTGTCTGATATTTGATCAGCACAGACCATGCCTGTTTTGCACAAACTGGATTTTCAAAGCAGTTTGAAGATGTCCTATCTATAAGGATTTTTATACCTACAAGGAAAAAAGCTAGAGCCCTCATATGAAAGAAACTGGATTCCTGTAGAATGCTGTCAGCGCTGGATGTAAAAATGAAAATCTTGAGACCACCCAGGGCAGACAGAAGGGTAGAATTCTGCGTTTTTGTTATCCTGAGGCTGACCTGTGGGCAGTGGCAGCCTGGGGCAGGCTCCCAAAATGCAGGTGTCCATGTCACATACTCTCGCCCACGTGAAACTTAAGTTAGGGCATTGTTCAGTGAGCCCAACCTGATGAGCCAGTGGGCTTTTCTGCAGCCCAGCCTGAGTACCCAGACCCCTGTGTGGGCCTGCGATGCATTCCTCTGTGCCACCTGCCCTTGTCTGACCCCTGTCTGCATGTTAAAACTGAATGCAAAGGTGTATCTCTGGCACTGCACAGTACAAATGGATGAGGAGTTTTTAGACAAAATAATGCGGAAGAAATTCTGAGCGGTGTGGGACCTAACTAAAAACTCCCTTTTTTGGAACCAGTTATAATAAATGTAGGCAAATGTTCAATATATCTTAAGTAGGACTTTAAATAATAATCTTCTACAGTTTAATACTCTCTTGCCCCTATTTGTCATCACAGTCCTGCACAGGTGATGACATTGATTTCCTGGCTGAGGTTGGTTAGATTGTTTCACATTTTTATGATGTACAGCAGCAAAGATGAATGGAAAATTGATACATTAATTATTCAGAGAAGTTAAGCAACTAATGAGGGGACATTTTTCAAAGTGTAACGTAAGGAGACCAACTAGAGTTAAGTTTCCTTACAAGAAATTAAGCCATTCCTGTGTCATTACTGAGGGAAAAGCAGAGAGGATGTCGATAGGAGTTTTTCAGGGAACTGCAGTTATCTGGTCAGGATGCAGCTCAGTGATAATCTGGTACCCACAGCAGACAACAGCCCCAGATATGATTTACTTTTGCAAATGACTTCAACTGTATTTACAACCGTTGCATAGCCTTTGATGTTCGTATCTGTGGACTTGGGAATAAGCTAATCTAAACAAAGGATGAGGAGAAGGAAGACCTTCACGTCCACTGCTCAAAAAAGTAAAGGAGGAAACCCCTATGTTCTGTATATATGCCCTGAGGCAGCAGGCTTATAATATCAAGGTCTGCATTGATGTTTCTAAATAAGCATTGTATTAGTTGACTTGTTTTATCTCTACTGAAAAGTTCAAGGAAAGATGTGAAAGTTTCTGAAGGCATTTTCGGCCTGCCTTGTTTCAGAGCTCAATAGAATAACCAAGAAATATTTATAAGCTTTGAGGAAGATACTTTCATTTAAATTTTAGAAACTTGATTTAATATCTCAAAACCTTCCACATAATGCTTTATGGAGTTAATCTCTGCTGAACTGATTCTTTAAATCTTTCCAGCTGTGAGGAAATGGCTGTTGAGATTTTACTGAATGAAGAACCTGTCTTTGCAGCCCTCTCCAACGGGAGGCAGAGCTCCTAATGGTTCAGACCCCTCCGTGCCCTCTGGCTAATCCCAGACATTTGCACTGCTGAGCTGCCTAGGCAGTGAATGTCATTATGGTTTCAAAGCTGCTGACTCAAATGCCAGCAAGCAGGTTTTCTTGTAGATCTTAGACTTTCAGACTTCTTTCTCTTTATAATTAAGGCCAAATCATAAGACTTTGGAAAAATTCCTTGGTAGCTGAGGTCTTCTGCGAGCAAGGGGGTAACGCTTTAAACCACATATTATTGATTCACACCAAGTTTTGCTACTGAGAAACATCCTGTGCATGGTCAGGCAACATTGGCAGTTACACTTAGCTTTTAGGTGCCTCATTTTATACATGAAATCTTATTTAATAGTCCACCTTCTAGAAGTGAAAGGAATAGGTAAAAATTAAATAGAATCCTTACCATCTAAGAACTTTCCACTGCTCTCTGTGACTCATGGATGGAGCTGGTGGCACAAGTAAAAGGACCAGTAATTCACATGGCATTTCATGGTGTTTGGCTGCTGTTCCTTTTCCCAGATGACACCAGGCCTTTTTCATTGGTCTGTCCAGCACTGCTGGACAAGTTTTCTTCCATGTTATATCCAGATGCCCTACTGGATCATTGGATTTTTTCCCTGAGGTTTTCCCACAGGTGTTCATTAGCTGCTGTTTTCTGACTTTGTGGCACCTGGGTCAGATGTGTCTGGTTCAGATCAGCAACTCTTTCTATGAAACTTTATAATGTTAGCCTGTGTAATTTAAATGCTGGTGTCTGAGCAATCTGCTGGACTACTTACGCTAGTAAAGTTTAAAATAGTCTTTCTTTTCTTGGATAAAAGGGGTAGAATTCAACTTTGCTTTGAAGGTTCTTGTGCATAGTTTGAATTTGACATTTCTGGGGATCTAGAGTAATAACTGTCTTCTCGCTACTGCTGGAAGGAATGATGTGTTACAATGGGCAGTAACAGAGCCCTCATTTACTGTGCTAAATCTGTTAAATTTGACTGCTCTCACCATACACAGATACCTGTGAGTGGGTTAGTATAAGTTAATGGAATTGATCACTGCACAGAATGAATGTGAGATTAAATGCTTGCATCTTTCTTCAGAATTATATTTTATCCATTGCTGAGGAGATTGGTCAGGTGATCTGAAACTCCAATTTCATTATTTCCGTGTAGCCAGCAAAGGCGGCTGGCTCTTACGGTAATAGGTTTTGGTTACATCTTGTTTTAGTTTTTCACTGTACTGCTTGTTCTCTGTCCTACCTGATCAGTGGTCTGTGAAGTTCTCCTCCAAAAAAATCAGGGAAACCAAAGTTGCAGGAACAAGTTCATTGCTTTCCTAACCAGCAAAAATTCCAGCAAAGCTGATAGGACAGTCCATGCCTTTCACTGAGTGAGCATGGATTCTTTTTTGTTCTTTGCAAGTAATTCTAGTTACAGTGAAATTCCACATGATAAATAAGCTGTGCTTTACTAAACCCAGTCACCAACCCAGACAGATACTGACACAGCTGCAGCTGGTGGTGTTTTCACTTCTCAACAGCAGCCGTCTCAATACTCGACTCTCCCCAGAGAAGGGCTTTGCACGTGGCAGTTCGGCTCCAGAATGCTTCTGTAAGAGTTTGTAAAGGTTAGACCTAGTAGTCTGTCTTGCTAAAAGCAGCATGTTACAGGCACTGTGCAAGTGAAGTTCTGGCAAGGTCTGAAATTCAGTCACAGCAGTAACACGTGTCAGTATTTTCATGACCAGCTAAGAACTGTAGTAGGAGAGAGCCTAAGCTTTCCTTTGGTCATAAAAATAAACCTGTAATGCTAATTTTGAACAGCCCAGATAATCATTGTAAAATCCCTCCCATTTTGAATATACAATTGTATCTGACTGTTGTCTGAAGCCTTTCTGGAAGAAACATCACTTACAGTTTAAAAAAATAACAATTACTGCTCCATGTGGAAAGCATTATCTCTGCAAAACGTTGTGTTGTTATTTCTGGGACTTTTCATCAGGGCAGTGCAGTGCTCTTAGTCATTTCCACTTGGTAACTGTTTTCCTTCTTGTCACGGGTTGAGGTGTGTATCCTGGAGTGAGTCTGACTCAGCTTCCTTTTGTCTGGTTTGTTAAACAAAAGAATGTGGCTCTGATTTTTTAAATATAAGGTGTGTTTAAAAAACAGCTGAGGAATTTTAGTTAAAGCTGGTGGAATTGGATATTGGCTGGGGACATGCGGTAGCATTTTTCTGAATTGTTTTCCAGAGTACCATTATGGCTATATCATACGTATTTCATGAAACTGCATCGCTCATGGGAGGTTAAATCCTGTGCTCCTTAAGCAGGCAAGTCTTAAGCAGGCCATATATGTGGCCTCTGGCTGCATAAAGACTGATGACTGCAGGATTTGCGTCTAAAATATTCAGCAGGGAATGATCCCAAACAATCTTGTTTCCTTGTTTGGAAATGACGGAAAAATAGATGGCAGAAAATGCAGCCATATTGTACTAAAACTCTGAGTAGCCCTCTGAGCAGGAACTGTAAAATGAAACTGCATCAGCACTGAACTGAAAAAAAGGAATCATGAACCTCTTTGATTTGTTCATTCAAAACACAATCCACAGGGACTTTGGCAAGCGTGCCTGCAGGCTGACTCAGGCACACTGGCCTTGATGTGTGATTTGAGGTTGAAGAGCAAGTCTAATGCAGAGGTGTGAAGCTGATCAAACATTTTCCAGAAATGCTTTTCATAAACAACTTTATTTCAGTGAAACTTTTTCACCCTAAGAATGTCTCTGCTTTAATTGAAATGTCCCTTAAAATAGAAACCCAAACCAAAACAACCTCTTCTCCCATTTAAACAAAACCGATGAAAATCCATTAACACTGCTGATTGTAGAAGCAGCCCAGCTTTCACCTCTGACTGGTAACGTAAATGGGAAGCTTATGTTTTGGTGTAGAAGAGTTTCTCTGCTATGCCAAGCCTGAAATGAGAGGGTTAACATCCACCCTAATTTTTGGTCAGGTTTGCAATGCAAACACTTTCTATGTCCGTGGCATTAATTTAAAAAATAAACAGAACCAGAGTGTGCCGCAGGTGATTGGAGAGGTAGTGCTGGGGAGCTGCTGGGGCAGGTTTCCCTCTGAGCCTTGTCTTGTGTTTCTCTGGACGCTGTGCTCATGTCCTCATGTGTGCTGCAATTCCTTGCTCTGTAAAGGATGCAGCGTGTCAGGAGCAGGGACCTGTAGAGAAGCAAGGATATGGCCTCCGCTCCTTCCTTCCTTCCTGCACTGTTTACATAACTGGTATGCCCATCCGGATACTGGCTTTTGTATGTCATTCTCCCCACCAACCTGTAAGATGCTGCCAGCTGAAACTCTGGGCTTCAAGCTCCTGACTTCAGCAGCGAGGTGACCGAGGGTGACAGATCTCGGTCCCTGCACGCGGCAACACTGGCTACTTGACTTGTTCTTAAGTTGAATGTCTGCTAGGAAGCTCTAAAACAGAAGAAGATTTTTTTGTTAAATTTTAAAAAATGTTGAAATAACTGTTGATTTTTCTTTCAAAGACCTAATTTTTCTGCCTCTTACTGTTCTGTGAGAGCCTCAGGGTAGATAAAAAGTCAAATTACTGCTTGAACTGCAAGCTATGTGCCAAATAACCATTCCAGACATCGGATAGATATCCCAAAAATTACAGCACACAAATAGCTCTGTGACACTGGGATTTGTATGGCTAATCAAGTGCAGAAGGAGTTTTATCTTGAGAATAATATTTTAGAGTATTAGGGTGGAAGGAACAGGGTGCAACAAAGAGTAGGTCACAGACTTGGGGTTGCTTTCAGGGCGATGGTGGGGTGCCATTCACCTCAGTGTCTTTCCTGATGCACCTTATCCGCTTGCAAACTTGGCAGAGAAGGGATGCAACTCACTAGTGCTTTGTTCCGTGCCAGATGAGGCTGCGAATAAATGAGTTCCTGGAAGGGAAGCTGCACGGCATGTTTGCAGGACATGAGATGACCCATATCTTAAATGCTTCCCTTGATGCCCCTTGAAGTCTCTATATTTTCCCTTTATCTGGTTACACTGAACTGCCGGTGCTCCAGAGATTTAATCTCTGTGCATGAAGTCATGCCATTGACGTTAGCGTCTCCTGCACCAGGCCACGGGTCGTCCCTGCCTCCCCCAGTTTCACCCCGCCGGGGAGGGGAGAAGGGCTCTGCAGCTGTTCTGGGGGCATCTTCTAGCGTTGCTCTGCTGTGGGGCACACACGCGGTGCTGTCTCGCGGTCCCCGCTCGGTGTGCCAGCCCCAGCTGGTTGGCAGCTCACAGTTGGGGCTGGCCAGATCTCTCCAGCATATGGTTTCAGGGAGTGGGAGAGAGGCTGCGACACCCTGCGATCCATGCGTGTGGTGCCAGGGAGAGGATGGAGGAGCACGAGGCGTGGGGTCCAGGCTCTGCCGCACGGCACAGACTGTGTGTGAAACTCCACAGGCTTCAGCGACAGAGATCGGATGGACCCGAGTCTCAAATTGCTGCCATCCATTTCCCAGGGGCACAGGGTTTCTGACTGGGGTTTTGTTGTGTTAAAACAGCACATGGGAATAGGGAAGGAGGTACATGTGCTTTCTATAAAAGCTGTTCATGGATCTGTCCGCTGGGCTCAGCATGTCTGAGCGTTTGCCAACAGGAGGGTGGAGAGAGCTGCTTTGAAAGAATTCTTGCTGCGGGGCTGAAGTCTGGGAGCCAATGCACTAATGCCTTGTAAATTGGTTCAGTGACTTTTACTCATTTATATGCACTCCCTTTATTATACCCCAGACCTACACTGCCTTATTTCTGGTTTTGCTGCCAAATACTGTGCAAATGCAGATGGTTTAAGTGTATCACTGACAGTCTCCCATGTATTGTTCCTGTTCTGCAGTCTGCATTGTGCCTCTTCTAGCCAGTGAGTGTATGTGTAAGAACTCCTAATGGCTTGGAAATCAGTCACTATAGATTTTTTCCCCGACGCGTTGAAACTGAGCCATCTGTGTGGAGGCAACAGCAGCTAGTATTTTCCCTTATTTAAACACTGGAGGCCATTTTCTGCTGTGATGTTTTCTCCTCTGCAGTGAAGCTGCTCTGATTTGCACTAGTTTGAATTTAGCTG
>NW_010243868.1:0-3118 GCF_000690775.1 Eurypyga helias | reverse complement strand
CCTAGAAATTATAAAATAGCATTCCAGTCTTAGCAGAGGAAATATATTTATAATTGCATAAATACCTAGCTTCCAACAACATAGGGACAGTGCAGATCTGATGGAAATCCGAAGATTTCAGTTTGAGTTTTCTTGTTGCCAATTTTGGCATAAAGAATTGCCCTGCAAATAGTCAGGGAAACTTGTCACAGAGGCTGAAGGGCTTGGTCTATAAAATGTCAGATCTCAGTGACTTTTTTCAGTTACTTTTCAGTGAAAAGTAATTTTTAATCTTCTGGCTACCTGTGGATTGCTCAGTTTGATAGCGCTGAGGCGTGGGACTGGTCTCCCCAGCTACATGCTAACACTTCTGAGCTGTAAATAGCTCATTGCAACTCTGCTAACCAAGGGAATAATGCAGGATGAAAAATGTGTAATGAATAATGAAAAGACTCAAGCTTTAGGAATTAATGATTCATGCTGAAATATATCTGCCCTGGACAATTTTATTTTGCTGATACTTCATCTTGAATGTACAAATGGTTATGTGGTGCCCATCCCTGTGAACTTTAACAGAGATTAAAAAGGAGTTGGTTACCAGCATCCAAACAGAATCTCAAAGGAGAGAGTGTGTATATTTAAAAGCACAATGGGAATTTTAAGACAGTTAAATCCTTGCTTTGACTTTTTGGGATTTACATTAATCTTGGAAATTCAGAGAAATAGAAAAATTATTGATCTTGCTAGTTTGCAAAGGTTGTGCACGAACACTTCTATTAGGATCTGTCTTCCTGAGCACGCCTCTGCAAAAATATGCCACTAAATTAACTTATTGTGTAGAGATGTACTTACAATAAACAGCAGGAAGGATAAACGTTCATGAATTACTGCAAGTAGATTTGCAGCTATTTTGACTTGTCGCCAGTTTAATGCAGCAGCAAATTATGCTGAATTAACTTTAAAAATTTGTTTTGAAGAGAAAGCATAATTATAAAACGCTTGATTTTCAAAAAATCCCACCTTTTATATATTATTTGCACTCTAAGTTAAGTATTTTTAAATGCATTTCAAGTATCTATGAAATAAAATGGTTGGTAATTGGTATTATTTGTGTTACAGAATAACTCATAGCCTCCTCTGAAAGCTGCCTGAGATTAAACTGGAGCAATACACCCAAAATCCAGCCTCTGCTTTGGCAGATGGGGTAGTTCAGCCAGAGCAAGTCTGACCCAGACCTCAACCCTGCCCTCTCCTCAAACCAATCCTGTGGCTGTTTTTGTACTCTGAAGCACATAAAACTCTGTGAACGTGAGGATCTGGTCAGTCTGAGTATTGGGCTGATGTCGCCAGATGTTAGCACACTTATTCCTCAAAGCTGTACACAAAAGACTGTTTCAGTTGGAGGGGACATACAATGACCATCTGTATGTGGCTTCTACAAGGCACAGATCTCATTAGAAAAACCTTCTATGACACTTCCAGTGTTTCCTGCCTGTGTTCAGATGACAAAGGAACTGACTTTCTTGAAGAATTTTGTTGTTTCCTCTCCTGACCTTGGCCAGCACCTGCAGGTGTACAGCAACACAATGGGAAATGCCTGCTACGTGTTTCCTTTACATCATCAGAAAGGTTGCTTTCGGGGAGGCTTGGGTGAGACATGAGCCATTTCTAACCACCCCTGGGTGCATTATCTCAGCTAGGCTGCATTAAGCATTGAGCATGGAACTGTTCTGTAACGTAAGCATTAAATACAAGCAGATTTTAAAAATCTGGCTTGTAGGAAACAAAAAGGCACCTAACCAATACTACAGCAAACCCAATAGCAGTGAAATGCGGTGACTCAACAAGCTGGAATGTGCTGTTGGCTGTGGGTGATGCTCTTTGGTGGCTCCCATCTGGGTGGGGAGAGGCAATGCGTGTGGTGTGGCTCTGGAGGGTGCGTTTCCGTTCAAGGGGGAGTGAGTCCTGGCAGCGAGGGATTTCACTTTGGGTGAGAGGTGCCTTATCCAGCCCAACGGGACAGCTTGCCTAGCACTAAAATAGAGAAGCACATCTGTGTGTCGCAGACTACGTGTTTCACATAAGCACTCTGACTGTCACGGCAAAGATTTTCTGTCCTGTCTTATCTGGAGGGAAAAAAAAAAAAGGTTACTGCTGTCAGTACAAAAAGTAGATTTGTTTAAGCGAGCTCAAATTAAGATTAGAATGATGGGTCCTTTAGATGATATGACAGTGGTGCTGCATATATGGGCAGGCTGAGATATTTAATATGCTACATGATAGCCTGTAACAAAGTAAGTTTTGTAAAATGATGAGTCAGTTTATACTATTGGAGCAGATTTGAGCTCTGACAATTTTACAAGTGTAAATACAAAGAGCTTCTACTGAGGCTGTAAACAACAGTTGTTTGAACATTTACTTTTTACAGTAACTTGAACAATAGTTGAAAGTGTGGGTTTACTTTTTTAGCAGTGATGTACCAGTTCAGGTGTCTTGGATTATAGTTGAGAAAATGCTGTGCTTTATTTTGTCTTGACAATCTGGAGCTAGAAAGGAAAATGAAGAGCAACGGCAGTCATGGAACTGAACTATGCAGTAAGGGCTTAATGCATCAAAAATCAAGAAAATGAGAAATTCCAGGTTGTGATTTGGCTTTACAGAGCAAGAGACCAACTAGCATATGAGAAAATGAGACTGCTGTGTCACATGCCTTTGTTAATTTACAAAATAAATCTATGGTTTGTATAACCAAAAGAATTTAGTGACAGAACAATCTTTGCTTCATTCTGCTTAATGCTGGAGGAGCAGAGGCTTTCTTGCTTCTGTAAAAGAAGTTGCACATATTAGGCAAAGCAGCGTATCTGTGTGCACCTTTATTGGTAAGGCGTAGCCAGGTGCCTGGGGTGCTGGAGAGAGTCCTTGGCTTGTAGTGGTGGTATGCGGGGAATTGCTGGGACTAAACAGGTGGTGACAGTTGGGTGATTGCAGGTATTCCTGTCACAAAATTGAGAATTTGGTTTTTCTTGTGCTGTTTAAGGGTTCCCTTCTTACCTCCACCTTTTCCAGCCAGCACACTGTATTTCCACCTTTTTCCCGGGCAGCTCACATGCACTCAGTATCATAGAATCATGGAATCATA
>NW_010243867.1:0-3462 GCF_000690775.1 Eurypyga helias | reverse complement strand
GGGCGGGGAGCCGCCGCAGTCTCCCCGCTTTCCTTCTTGTTTTTTTTCCTTGTTCTTTTCCCCTCTCCATGTTGGATGCGGAGGTTGCCGCATCCCCCGCCTCGGCGCTCTCCGGCCATTCTACCGTCTCTTTGATAGCGCGTGTGGGAAGGGCAGGCGGGGAGCCCGGGGAAGGCCTCGGCCTCATTGCCGCAACCTGCTGTAACTGTCCCTAGGGTGGGGGGCACGGGTGGCACCCACCTTGCCGGGATGACGCCGCCCGGACAGTGCCGAGGTGGCTCCCGTGTCCTGCGGGGGCCGCGCTGGCTGAAGCTGCTCCCCAGGTGCTCTCGCCTTTCTGTCGCCACCGCCTCGCTGTGTCTGCGACTGCTGCTGTGAGGATGCTGGAGAGAGGCAAGCGGAGCAGCCGAGTCTGTTGGTGGCATCTAAATAAAACTTGAGGGCTGTACTCTTTTCTCTTTCTTGCTGAGAAAGTGCTGTTGGCTGTGATGTTGAATAACAGGTAGTCTGCTCTTCTGGAAATCCACTGACCTGAAAGTGCCTGTCCTGGGGGCAATAAGTGGGGTGAAATTTGACCATGGAAGTCCATGTGGCTTTCAGTTAGTGGAGAAATTATGAATTAATTCCTAGTATTTGTCTGCATACTGTTTTGTATGCTTTTGTATTACTTGAAATCCAAGTAATCCATCTTTTGTATAAAGGTGCTTACAGCAAGATTTTTTTTTTAAGTGAGCAGTCTGAAACAATACTTGATTCGGGTGGTATTTTTCATCGTTTTGTTGTAGCCTCATTATAAAGAACCCCTTTCTTCCAGGTTTGCAGAAGGTTGGGAATCATAGAAGTCGATTATTTTGGACTGCAGTTCACTGGCAGCAAAGGGGAGAATCTATGGCTGAATCTGAGGAATAGGATCTCCCAGCAGATGGATGGTTTAGCCCCTTATCGATTGAAATTAAGAGTTAAGTTTTTTGTAGAGCCACATCTTATCTTACAAGAACAGACAAGGTAAGGTAAAGATGGTTATAAGTAGATTTAACTTACTTTGTTTTCAGTTGCTGTTACTTATGAAAATTATTAGATACTGACTTTATTTCTTTTATCTTCTGGCAATCTTTCTTGACTTTTCTTGCAGTTCTAAAGCCTCAGTGTTACTTAAATGTATTACTCTTTTTTAAAGAAAAAGAAAGAAAATAATAAAACCGGAATATTGTAAATATTTTGTAGCTACCAGTAAATAATTAGTGTAGGTTACTCCATGAACACTTAGTGCTGGAAGTGGAAGAAACTGAGCTACTGGGAGCAAATTATTTGTATGGTATTTACATGTCCGATAGTAACCCCTGTTCAGTGGTGTTACTCTAGGTCGTTCTAAACCACTGGTACAGAAAGGCAGGAAACAATTCCTCCCACAGGCCAAAAAACTTGCTGAGTTCCTTTTTGTCTGGTGTTATGTTACAGTAACTTTCAAATAGCTACAGGCCCTTTGAGGCTACAAAAGAAACAGCTGTTTTGCTTCTTTCGGGGGCAGTCCTGTTTGCTAAATTGTTATACTATTAGTCAAGTGTAAGAATTAGTCTTCTAAGATTAGTAGTGAACATTTGCTTTTACTTCTTGAGTTTGATAACTCAGTTGCAATTAATGAGGTAATCCTTGAAGAAGGCTGTGCACATACATATTTAATGCTGACCTTTCAACTAATTTTTCCTGTTTAGTTTTAGATAGTACTGTTTATGTAAACGGAGCAAATTGAAATCTAGTGTCAGTATAATGCCACAACATGATTTCACTACTCAACTTGATTTGGTACTTTCATAATTAAGACCATGGATGCAGCATGGTTCTACACAGAATATTCATCTAAAGAATTTGGTCAGTGGCTGACAGCATGATCTGGTGTTTATTTCATAGGACAAAGATTTTGAGTTAGGAGCATACATATGTATTAGTTCAAGAAATAAAACAGTGTGTGGGGGGGAGAGGCTTTTGGGGTGCAGTGGTTTCAGCTTATCAATCTGGTTGAAGTTTTCAAAATTTCATGGAGTTAGACCATAGTTGTCCGAGATACTAGCTTTAGTTAGGCAAATGCATTCAAACCAAATGGAATGTCCTTGGACTCTTTTTGAGTCTTTCGAGTTTCCCTCTTTTATGAGGAAAATCCTTGAAGAAACTCAATCTTACTGAAATATTCTTAGTAAGAATAAAACCACGTAATGAAGGAATTTTTTTAGAATAAAGAAGTGATGCAATTTCATACCTGATGAGGGAGGCAGAAGAGATCACCTTGAGCATGTTTGATGTGTCTCCAAACACAGACCAAATCAGGGTGAATCTGGGGAAACCTAAAGCTAATGTGATTGGTGTTTTTATGCTGTTCTTCATGAATGTGTTTTCAACTTTACAAGGTTTTTGCAGGCACCTTTGTTCCTGCCTTTAATATTGTCAATGCAAGACTTGGCATGTTGTGCAAGTTAATAGGGAGCTGGAACATACCCCAGGGGCCTAAAAGACAGGTTGTGTAGCCAGAGTGTAATAGTGCTTGTATATGTACATCAAAGTAGCAAGTACTTACCCACTGTAAAGATGACTTTAAAAGGTTGTAGGTGGGACAAGCTTTCTTTTACGTCTGAATTAAGACTGTTCTAAAACTACTCTTTTTTAACAAACAACTTAAATTAATTGAGGCTCTGTCATCAGAAGAGAACTATTAAAATTCTGCTCTGGAAATAATTACTTATAATTTTGGAGAGCAAGAGGCATTGAAACTTGTATTTAACATCACCTGTCTTGCAAACACGAATTGTCGCTTCAGCTAAGCTTTTCAGTCTACTTCCTGAGTAATGAGTTGTTGCTAAAAACAAATGCAAGCTGTAAAATAGCTTGCCAGTAGCTGCCTTTTAGTTGTGTATGCCCAGTAGTCTGTGTGCAGCAGACCTAAAATTCCATAGTACCTGTGGTTAATGTATATTTCTGTAGTGTCAACGCCGTGTTTCAGTAGATTTACTGGGGGTTTTCTACTTGTTTACATATGCACATAACTCTGCATTCCTGTTTAGTTTGCATGTAAGCATGTGTGGTATCAAGGTGAAGACAAACTTGTTAAACTGAACTTTGAATTCATATGTCTATGGTAGATTTGGAAGGATTAGCTGTACGGTTAGAGCTGACACCTTGTTGCTTACCTTTACTTGCAAAGTCAGTGTGCTGGTTGATGAAGAAGGTGATGGCTATCCTTGGTTTCCTTTAGCAGCTATGCCCATGACTGATGTGTAGGGTGTATCTGGTAGAGCTGTTGCCTTCTGGTCCCTTGTGCAGAGAACACTGTGAGCCTGCCAGCCTTTTACTTGCTGCCTCTGATGCTGTTTTTACATGTGAATTAAATGTATGTTGAGACAGCTTTTGAAATCTGGGAAGCTGCTAATAATTCTAAGTAATATGTATAATATAATATATTATATATAATAA
>NW_010243866.1:0-904 GCF_000690775.1 Eurypyga helias | reverse complement strand
CCTCTCTGAGCAAAATCTATGCAATATCTCAGAGAAATACAGCAAACCAGTTCTCCTTCCTCAAGAAGACCTTTCACATTTCCCTTTTTTGAGCTCTGGTTGGTGTTGGCTGAATATGCCATGAGGGGCAGAGGGTTGTGCTCTGGGCTCTTGATGGGTCAGTCCTGCCTCCAAAAACAGGAGTATCCAACTCCAGGGTCATCTTAGATTTGAGTCACTCATGGTATGTAATGGTTTTTGGCTTTTTCATTCTGGATTCAGCCAACAGCAGAGCCGAGGTTTTGGCATTTTGGGTTCTTAATTCTATTTGCCTGAAGACTTTGAGGAGACATTTTAAGGTAAAAAGAGCTGATATTTCTGCTGCACTACAAGTGAAACCTTACATGGTCCTGAGGACACTGTCCTTCAGTCATGAGTGAGGACAGGCAGTCAGCTCTTGTCTCAGCTGCCTTGTGCTGGCCCCTCTTTCAGCTGGAGCACAGTCACATCCAACTCTTCCCCCAGAAATACTGAAGACTGCTGTGAGCAGAGGAATCCAGGTTCCCAAAGGGATCTCCAAACCCCACACCTTGTCTCATAGGACTTGAGGAGGATCTCAGCTTTCCCCTCCCAGCCAGGGACACAGAGGGCTCATTGCAGCTTCCCACATACAGGCCCCCAGCAGCAACTCCATGGCATTAGCACTGAGGTGTCTTCTTCACAGGACTCTTGGAAAACACAGAGATGCCATGGGAGAGCTGTGCCCTTCTGGAGGACAGCCTGCAGCCCAGCAGGAGCACACTGGATAAGAGTCAGGTGTCCTAAAGTTGGGGTTTCCTGAAGGGAGGGTCACATCTTTGCGAATCTGACACACTGCAGTTTCCAGCATTCCCAGCAAATCTGTGGACAAAGGCAGTAAGGGCAG
>NW_010243865.1:322-1875 GCF_000690775.1 Eurypyga helias | reverse complement strand
CTGAGTTGCTGCAGCTTTAAATAATGTGGATTTCAAGCCAAACTCGTTAAAAAAAAAACCCTCTCAGGGTATGAAACAACCCACCAGCTGAAAAACGAGACGTTCGTGCCCAAACCAGCCCCCTCCCAGCTCATTTTAGGCCAAACGGCATCTTAAATTCAGCCCATTCTGCGTTTCCCTTCTCCCGCTGCGGAAAAGGGGTTAAAACCCCTAAAACGCAGGGAACGCGCCGCGGGCGGCGGAGCCGATGGGGCTTTACCGGTGGGTTTGCGCGCGCCCGGGGGTCGGCTGCGCGCGGAAACGTCTTTATCCCGTCTTAGAACCACCGAGAAAACGTTGGTTTTGGTTAAAACAAGCTTCCCCCTCGCCCCAAATCCCGATTTCCTGAAGAGGATCAGCGCGTTTTCCAGAAAAAGGTTAAAAAACCCAATGAACAACATCCCAGAGCAAAAAAAAACCCCATTTTTCATAATTTCAGACAACAATACGCCCGTTATTTCGTTAAAGGCCCCTTTGTTTTGGCAAAAGCGACGGGGAACGAAGCCGACGGCGCGTTAAACCTTCCGCTGTCTCGGCGAGGATTTCCGGGAGAAAAAAACGGAAGATGAAGAAGGTAAACAGGCGATTTTTGCCCCAAACTAAGGAAACAGAAGGTTCAGCACCCAAAGTCCGCTTTTCTACGGGCAAAACCGGAGAGCCCTGAGGGGTGATTTCGAAAACGACGTCTTCTACGCGGAGGGGACCGCGGGGAGGGGTACGCAGGAGCACCAAAATTCCGGAACGAGGGTCTTGCTCACACGCCGTAGGACAAACACACCGGAGCAACGGGAATATTCGTTGCTTTACCCAAAATAAAACCAAAAAAAAAGCACCTTTTGGCCTTTTCCAGCGTAGTGGCGCCATCCCCCTCCCGCCCCGAGGAGCCGTGGCCGGAGCACTTAGGCGAGGGGATGGAGGGGGCAACCAAAATGCCCGGTTTGACCCCAGGAAAGGTCAAATCCCGGTGCCCACCCGGGACAGCACAAAAATAGCCTCTGGAGTACAATTATCCCAGATTTTAGGAGCGCCCGCTGGAAAAAGTAATCACTGGGGACCCTCCTTTTCAGCAAATCCAATCCCTCAAATCCCAAAAAATCTTGGTTTTGCTGGAAAGGAGGGTCCCCAGTGATTACTTGGATTGGATTACTTGGATTTTCCGAAATCCAATCCCTCCCCAGGAGCAATTAAGAAGCTTAATTACCCCCTTCCTGAGTCTTGGGGGAGCGGAGGCAGCTTGGGCAGGATTTCTACTTTTGGCACAGAGGCGGTGATTAGGTTTTTTTGGGTGAAGAGCACCATAAACCAAGGGAAAATCCCGATTAAACTAATTTTGGGAGGAGCAAAGCTTTCTCATTCGATTTCACTTGATCCAATCGAACGGAGCTTTGCCTCTTCCGGCTTCCGACGGATGTCCCACGCGTCCTGCCTGGCGTTAACCTTCCCACAGGCCGTTTTCCCGCTCAACAGGTCCTTTTTAAGTCCCCGATGCTTCTAAAGGGATGGAGGATCCGCTC
>NW_010243865.1:0-300 GCF_000690775.1 Eurypyga helias | reverse complement strand
GGACCCGCGCCCCCCCACAAGACAAGGAAACCCCCCGCCCGGCGGCAGACGTGGAGCCGCGAGCCGGCGGTTTCCCTTCCCGCTGGAAGAGGCGGGTTCGGGGACGGGTGACCGCAATATTTTTGGGATTGCCGATGAGTTGGGTGGCTGTTCCCTGGTTTAAGCGTCTCGGAAGACCCTCCCCGTGGTATCGTTCTCCCCGATGACCCATCGACCCGCCGGCGACCCGGGTTGGTTGGGGAGGGGTCTCCATCGGTCATCGCTGCCGCCCCCGGGCACCGCCCGGCGATGGCCGCGGGG
>NW_010243863.1:0-797 GCF_000690775.1 Eurypyga helias | reverse complement strand
CACAGGAACAGGAGTGAAATCTCCCCGACACTTGAACTGTCAATCAGGCTTCATGGGCTATAAAACCTCCCCAGCGCCGCCGCCGTGATAGGCAGAGCAATAGGGAGAAAGGAGTGAGAGCTGGAATAGTGCACCGCGTAATTCCTGCTCTGTATCCCAGACACTCCAAGTGGGGAAAAAAAAAAAAAACCACGGGAGAGGGGGCAGAGAGGTGGTTATCAGCTCAACCTTTGCAACCCGGCTCAGGACAGAACGTCTACAGATATTTATAGATATTAAAACCAACAACCTTACCCTGAATGGAGCCTTTCTTATAAAGAAGGTCCTGGCAATTCTGTCTTATTTAAGCAATTTCCTGAGTCTAAGAATAGAAATGAGCTGCCTGGAAGGCACTGCAGGCTGAAATTTGGAGACATAGGCTGCTTTATTTTATTTTTCCAAGTATAAAAACCCTTCTATTTGGATACTGGATTTCTCATGTTGGTCTTTGGAGCGGAGGAATGTATGGTTACTTTTAATTTTGCTTTTTTTTTCTCTTTTAATTTAAAAAAAAAAACTGTCTTCCAGCTAAAAAGCAAGGAAACCGTGTTACCTGCATGACAATCCCAGAGGACACCGATCAAGAAACAGGGCAGTGACCTGGTCTTCTGCACTACTTCACTCCTACCCCGGTTTTTTAGGGGGAAGAGAAGGTTTTTTGCGCAGTCCGAGAACCTCGTGCCCCCACCGTTTTGGAAGGGGGGGTCGAAGACGTGTCACCCATCTGGGGGTGCATGAAGGGTGTTGGTTTTCTTCCT
>NW_010243862.1:677-12663 GCF_000690775.1 Eurypyga helias | reverse complement strand
GTGATTCTATGATTCTATGACAGCAAGGGCAGAAACACGGAGCTCTCCCCTTCTGTCAGGTGTGAACTCGTGCCCCAGGGCTACTTGTCACCGCAGTCCAGGAACTGCTTGTTAAGCACGGTGGCAGAACATAACCTTTCTCTGCTGTCTCTACCCTCTACTTGCAGGGGAAAAAAAATCTCCCAAAATAGCCCGTGTCCAGTGTCTTTGTGGACTTCGTGCTGACGCTGGCTGGCAACCACCTGTGGGTTTCCAAGCGCCCCCGACAACCCTGTGTAACTCGTCATTACGCCAGAACAAGGCAAAAAGGCGAGCGCTCCTGTCACCTCCAGGCAGCACACAACACGTCAGTCAGCGAGGTAGCAAACGGCGAAGAGGATGGGTTACTCTGTCCACCAGCACTGTGACCATTTGCCCACAGGATTCAGACAAAAATGTTCTTCACCTACCATCAAATGCAAAATACTACATCTGGAAACCAGGAGCGCGGATGTTGTGGATAGCAGATGGGAGAGGCTGCCCCGAGAAGCAGCGGAGGGACTTGGAAATCGCTGCGAATAGCCGACTGGGCACCGGCCCTCAGCAGGCCATAATGCCACGGGAAAAACAGCAGGCACAGTTTGGGGTCACAGACACCAAAAGGTCAAGAAGCACTCAGTGCTATTTATTGCCCATGGTATGTAGAGCCCTGCGCTAGCCACTGGTGCCGGTTCATGAGAGACGTAGGAACCACAAAGTTCCAGAAAAAAGGGTTTCCAGCTTCTGAATCCAATATATAAAACAGTTTCAAGAGCTCGTTTTCTACAGTCCGTCAAAGAGCTGAAGGGATTAGCGGAGAGCACGGGGCAGTCTGGGTCATTTCAGCCTTGTTGGTAAGGATGCAGCAATCCACAGGTCGAAGATGAAGTCTGAAGCCCAATGGGGAGATGCAAATGAATCCCTCAGTAATGACCACCATCAAATATCAGAACAGCCTCGCCGAGGACATGATGAACTGCCATTACTGGGCACCTCTCGGGCGAAACCAAGTAACTTTCTGGGAGGTACACTGAGATATAGCTTTTGGAATAAGCTATTCCGAACCCCCAATATCAGAAGGATATTGACCACTTGGAGCGAGTCCAGAGGAGGCCATGAAGATGCTCAGAGGGCTGGAGCACCTCTGCCATGGGGACAGGCTGCAAGAATTGGGCTTGTTCAGCCTGGAGAAGAGAAGGCTCCGAGGAGACCTCATTGCAGCTTTCCAGTACCTGAAGGGCCTACAAGGGTACTGGGAAAGGACTTTTTACAAGGGCCTGTAGTGATAGGACAAGGGGTAACAGGTACAAATTGAAAGTGGGGAGGTTTAGATTAGATATCAGGAAGAAGTTCTTCCCGGAGAGGGTGGGGAGCACTGGGACAGGTTGCCCAGAGAAGCTGTGGATGCCCCATCCCTGGACGTGTCCAAGGCCAGGCTGGATGAGGCTTAGAGCAACCTGGTCTAGTGGAAGGTGTCCCTGCCCACGGCAGGGGGGTTGGAACTGGATGGGCTGTAAGGTCCCTTCCAACCCAAACCATTCCATGATTCTGTGATTCTATGATTCTATTCAGATAAGAGGTGGAGAGGGGGATTGTTGCAGGTTGAGTCTGAAAGGAGAAAAGCCTCCGCAAAGGGACCAACCTGTGGGTGTAATTCATGTGCCTCACATCCGACATGCCCTGTGCCTTGCTGCACAGGGACATTTCATCCATTCTCTTGCAGGGGAGACAGTTTTCCCTTTGCTTGAAGCACAGTCAGTATAATCCCTGGGTAGCACAAGTTTCACCACTTTCTGAGGCTGATTTGCTGTGTGAGCAGGTGGAGTGGAGTTAACACCTATTTCAGGGGTATAAGAGCACATGAACTGCCTGGTGATGTCATTCACCAGCTAAAAGACAGACCCCAATCAGCCACGTGGTGACAGAAGGGCTCTGACAGCGAGACCACCTTGGCAGCATCAGATCATCACGTGCCTGCCGGGAATACGTAGGGACAGATTATTTCTCCAAGGCAGTTCAGGCCTTGGACGTTCGTTGGGAGTCTCCTGAAGCGTGCAGGCCAGCTATAGGGGTTTACCAGGGACAAGAGGATTGTTGCTGCAGGTTAGATTAGACTGGCCAGCTTCCTTGTCCTCTGTCTCGGCCAGACCTCTCCAAGAGCTGGCACTTCTCCATTCTCCAAATGGTGGGGCAGCACGGACTGCTCCGCTTACCAGCGATGAGGACTCGGCCCAGCATTTGTGGGATCTGCCAGCCTAAGCAGCCAGTTCCTGCCGGTTTACTGAGCCACCCAGCTGAGAGTCAGCGTGGTAGCACTGGAGCAGATAGCATAGCTTTCCTTAACGTCCACATGAACTACCAGCGTAGGCCCTAGCAGCTGCTTTGCACACAGTTCTTGGCAAAACTCTTTTTCCAGCACAATGACTCAAACTCTTTCCTACTAGGAAAATTACTAAGGTTTGGCCGGTTAACTGCTCCCTTCGCCGGGCGGTCTTGCCTATAGGATACGGGGCTCATCTCGTTGAGATGAAGCAGAACAGACTACAGCACTGCTACTGCAGCAGAACATGACCGCTGTGGCTAACACCCACACCCAAGTGATACGTTACACCCTTTTAAGTTGCTGCATAAACACAGACCCTATTTCTTATTGCTGAAAATAGCTAATTCATGTATTTAGGGTAGTAATGCACTAGATATGTAGTAAGCAACACTCAAAATATGTAGGCATGCCACGAAAATCTTGGTTTCTCTCACAAGAGCATCTATTCTGTCTCTGTAAGGGGTCAGTGAATGCTGATTTCAAAAACATTAAGTATTCCCTCATGGAAGGAAGGAGGGAAATAAGCACACCTGCCAGAACAATGGCAACAAGTCAGCACACCATTTGCCCAATGCCTCTTGCTGCCCCGCCACAAGATTGAGCTCATCTCACACAGCACGGCCAGGTTCTCGCAGTAGGACGGGACGCCAGTAACTCTGTTCGCACTAACAACAGCCATAGAGCAAGAACACATTCCTTGGGTTCTTCTCAGTTCTACTATTACATAAACAGAACTGAAAGAGGACAAACTGCACTCGCCTAAGCATAGCTGCTTTGATGTTTCAGTATCTGACCCTGCAAAGCTAAGTTTGGTATTCTAGAAACTTAATGTTACCCAGAGCAACCCCAAAGCTCTTACGATGAGAGAAACTGGAGTTGAGGGACTTTCAGGTGACAAGCAGATGGTTGATGTTGCTCAGCTGCATCATCAGCTCTCCATTTAAATTCAGAGGGAAGCAATTGCATCTTGAAAAGGGACTACACAAGCTTCACGATTACTTCCACGGGATCACACCACCTCTGCTGATCTCCACAGAAGTTTCCAGGACCTTGTAACACCCGCAGCGAAGACTGGAAGCTCTCCAGCATTACTTAACCGAGAGGCTAGAACCTCTCTGCGCTCTGGAAGGGGATCAGAAGCAAGCACACTTTTTTTACAGTCCATTTATTTTTGATCCTAGAGCAGGAGGAGCAGCAAGGAGACTGCCCCATGCTCTTGGCTTTTATTTAGCTTTGACAGCTCCAGCCCCATTGAAACATAGCAGCCCTTAGGGCGCAGCGTGAAAGCACAAAGACTTTCAACCTGTAAGCAGCAGCCAGCAACTGCTCTTCTTGGCTCATGAGTCAAGATACACAGGGGCCCCTGGCGTGGAGTAGCACATAAGTTATCGCAGGAGAGACTGGCGGGCTCTAGCTCAGACTAGACACTACCTAACAGGCCTAGGACTCAGCCTCAACATGCTTTAAAGTTGAGAGCAGTTAGTAGTCAGAGAGGGGAAAAGTGTTTGTCTAGAGACCATCACTGTAATGTAAGTGCAAGGTGAGTGGTGCCTCACTTAACCAACTAATCTGCAGTAAAAAAAAAAGTACCCTCAGTTGCACCTAAACCCAAGCATCACTGTGTACCCCATCACCATTCCCTCCCCCCACCCCCAGTGTATTTATGTTACACACACACTGGCCAATAAGCTCCACAAATACTCCGTCAGCACCATTTAGATGCAAGAATCACTTGAGCCAAGCAATGTCCAGCAGAAGTTTATTTGCACAAGAATTTCAGAATCATTAAGTTCCAAAACCCAGTTTCCAAGAACGACAAGTGAACACCACAGTGCAGAACAGCAGAGAAAAGTTACTGTGACCAATCTCACATTTGGGCTCATCACAAATCCAAGCATCTGTTTCTAGGAGCTTGTTTTGCCAGCTTAAAAAAAAAAACCACAACCAATGAAAAAAACACCACCAAAAGGCACTTCTTTCAAAGAGGTACGAGATTTTTCCAAGAACTTACTTCTTTTAATAGTTAAAAAAAAATAGAGATAAACATAGAAAAAAGGCCTTCTAAATTACAACAGAAAGTGCAAATTTAATCAGAATGAGACAAGCCCAATGCAGACACTTGAGTGGCCTTCTCTTCCAATACAAGTGAGAAAAAACAGTGTTCCAACCACTCTCCCCAAAGCTTCTACAACTGTAGCCCAGCATCCCACCTTATAACTACTTTTACTGAAATTAAAGAACATATGAAATACACTTCACCTTTTAACCAACGGCTGAGTAAGGTTTAGATGCAAGGGCTAGAAGCACTACTATCCATTTGGCTCTCCCAGTGCCCAAATTACACCAATTTGCCAGTGACTACAGTCAACTTATTGCTTATTCCTGTGCCTCACAACCATGGCACCCTGACTGAGTGGGATAATAAACAAGTACCATCAGTACACTGACACCTTTGAACTGAAGCAATTTCTCCCAGTTCTCTTCAAAGAGGCCTTTTCCCAAGCACTCGTGTAGTCAGAAGCAGAGATCAACAACATGAGTAGTGATTCTAGTGACCAGAAAGCCTAGGCACAAAACATACCAAATTCTTAACCTCAGAACTCAACCCCAAGCTACAGGTCTTTAAGTTTCAATGAAAAGCTTTATGTATTTTTGACTGGATTTAAGTCCTCCCTACTGCTTTGTAGACAGGGTATTAAGGTTGAAGTGAGGTGTGAGGATCTTTTGAGAAGAGGTTACTCAAAGCAAGCAGTAGTCTTCAGCCTCCAGCTTAGTGACTGGCTGAACTAGCTGAGGACAAACACAGTAGTGATTAAGCCTTGAGCTGAGGGAGCCTGAAGTATGCTTTACCCTACAACTTTTCAGGGTGTCCATGGATCAGCACATGGATTTAACTAAAGTGGCTAAAACCCAGTCTCCTTGGTAGCATCTTTAGCAAACAAAGAAAAAAACCAAACCCAACCTATTTTACAACAAGGAAGTGACACCGATAAACTCTAAGTCAAGGGCAACCTAGCAATAAGTACTGACAACAGATGCTTAACCTCAGCCTGGCATAGCCCGGCAGAGCTCCATAAGTGACAGGAAGAAAACAGCCATTTTAAACCGCAGCCTCGTTGACCAGAAACCTAGTCCTGAAGAATGATTCACCAATACGAGACTTGCAGCCTAGTGTTAACGCAGCTTTGTGTTGATGCCACTGTTACCCTAATACTGAAGTGTATTAGGGTAACAGTTTGAGGTATAGCAGTCTCTCTCTAACCTCCACTTGACACACAAGTGAGCAACAGAGGATAGAGCAGGTTTGCAGAGGCACCAAGTAGTGAAGGGAGACTGAATCAAGCGGGCAGCCTAGACTTGGCCTTGGGTCATCGCTCAGCTTTTACCTAGCGCTCATTCTCATGTTACTGCTTGCTACAGGGGCCACCACACCCCTGAACTCAAACAAGCCAGCACACCCCAAATTAAGGCACTGCCGTAAGCGACATCAGGCTGCTAGGAGAGCTTGAAACAGCATGCAGCTTTAGGGTACAGCTGAACTATTCAGGAGCTTAACATCCAGCAGCCAGGCTTCAAAGCATCAATATTGCTAATATACCAGCGCACCTTAAGAGACAGGGAACACAGCAGCCATGTAAAACTTAAACCCAGGCAGTCAGCTGTTCAAAAAGCAGCCATTCATTTTAAAGCTTCCTTAGAAGCCTCAGCAACAGGTTACATGAGCAAAATCACAATATTTAGGGCAGGAAGCTTAAATCCTCCATATCTCTGTCTCAGTAGGAATCCATTAGAGCCTTCTTCCTAGCACTGCCTTTTCCAGTAGATGCGCCTGGCCTTGTGCTCAGCAGCCAAGGCATTCAAAGACTAATAGAAGGTCAGTCTGAGATAAGTCTGCTTGTTTCAAGCCTGTGAGGACGTCTCCTGAGCATCTGACCCCTTCTCCACCTGAGCTGATGCACAGGAACAGTTTCCAAGCCATGAGATCACCAAGACAGATACACAAGGCTAAGCTATTTGATATGCAAATCAAACAATGACTTCTAGGCCATCTGACCCCTTCTCCACCTGAGCTGATGCAGGGAACTTGTTACCAAGCCAGGAGATCACCAAGACAGATACACAAGGCTAAGCTATTTGATATGCAAATCAAACGTCTTCTAGGCAGTGGGTTACTTCTGCAATGGGTGTAGCTTACCTTGCCTTTAAAAACAGCTGTTTAAAGAGATGACCACTGTTACAAACTCCTAAGCAAAATACTTCCTTCCTTCTAGTGATGCACTACACTAGGCCAAGTATTGCCTTATGTGCAGAAGTTATTCACCTAGGTTTGCATTCCAGCAGGAAGCTTACACTAAGTTTAACACACATGTCAATATTAGTCAATAAAAAGCCTTCCCAAGAGTCTTGGGTGAGACATGCCTTGTCTTGTAAGCTACACCAAGTCCAAGCCACAGTGAAAGGGTCTGGGTTCACTGTCAAGTTTAGCTACTTAGGCTGACTGCTTAGGAAGCCTTTAATGAGAAAAACACAACAGGAGACACCAAATTATTTGCCTATTTGCTACTGAAGTTGCTTACAAGACTGTTCAAAAAAAGTTAAGCTAAAGCATGCGTGGCTACAGTCTGCTTCCCAGATGGTATCCCTCCCTGCCTTCCCAAGCTAACTGAAGAAGTCCAAGTAGAGGATTAGCCACACTGCTACATTGAGGCAGTCTTTATGAAGTAGTTATGAGAAGTGAGAACTTGCCATGTAACTAGAAGTTTTTGGTCCTACAAACAGCAGGCAGGTTTTTTTTACTGCCATTTAAGTGCTGGACTGCTACTGTTTTCCACCTTGAACAGCAACTCTACATTGGTGTTTCACCTGCTCTCCACTTTCCCTTCTAAGCTGAAATCATTTGTTTGATCAGGCACTTGGGTCTCAGAAGCTTGTGGAGACAGTCATAGAATAGGTTTAGCAAACAAGTATTCTTAAACAGAGCTATTTAATATGTACTGGTGCGAAAAGGTTTGCCCTTCTAGTCTACTTCTCTGGTTAAGCAAAGGAAACAAGACTTGCTACACATATTTTACTATTGCAATTCAGTGAAAGACATCCAGTTACTAATACCACTACCCACATAACTGGGGGACCTTTGACCTTTTTTTATAAGGCACAGGAGCTTCAAAGCAGCAAGGTCAGCACATAACCTTTAGGAAGGTCAGCCCCCTACACCTCCAAGGGAGCACACACTCTTCCAGGGGCTATTCTAAAAACAGGGGCAGCCTTTCACCACACACAGCCTCTGTGGAGAGCTCTGCTTAGGCTTAACCCTCACCTGGAAAGGTATGTCAAGGCCAGTAAAGAGCAGGAATTTGACTCTACCCACACAAACCACCATCTCTTACAGTGAGTAGGTGATAGTGACAAACCAGGAAGCACAACCCTTCAGTGGTGACAGAAAGACAAGCCTTCAGGACCTTCCTGAAGCTGCACAAGAAGAAATTCACTTTAAGAGGCACTTTAGGAATTTATGCTGTGGCAGGAGTGCACATCATCCTGCAGCTTACAGTGGTTTGGATTTTGGGGGTGATGTTGGGTTTTTTGGTGGTGTTTTGTTGGTTTTTTTTTTCACTTGCTGCAGACCTGTGAGGAAGAAAGTTGGGCCAAACCTCATTGTAAAGAGCTGTGCTACTTTCCAACTGTGCCAAAAATGTTTTTTGAAAGACACAGCCAGAATGGCTTTATCTTGAGCCTGAACTTAGCCTTTTTTCCATCCTAACTATTCAAACTGTGGTTCCAATTCTATTTAAGGCTTCAATTCCTCATTTCGAGGACTTCTCATATTAGCAAGTTTTAAATCATGTTTTGGTGCATGTTTAGAGAGGCCACCTTCCAAATCTTTTGTACTCAAAAATTCAGCCAGTGTTATGCTTTAGAGAAATACTAATCTAGCTTTAAATTCCAAGAAATTCAGCTGGAGGAAGGACCATGTATCCCTAGATACTACAGGAAACAACATTTAGGCCCTCTACAAGACAGACAGTATCCATACTGTTACCAGTTCTACACAGCCAGAGAGCAGCGGCCACCCAAGCATGACATTAACCCACTCTTGCACAATCAGCTCAATAGAAAGTTGGCCAGAACTGGAAGGAGGAAGTGTAATGAGGTTAGGCAATAGAAAGCAGAGTTTTGCTGCTATTCCAGGAGTGCCTTCTGCACTGCTCAAGACATTTGTACAGTCTTTCCTCTATTAACTAACCTAGTTTGCTAAATACTCCACTTCAATCTCGTTACTAGCCACTTCCAGAACTAGCAGTTTTGCAACTACTCCTCAGAGTTTGGCTGCTGGCTCTCTTCTTGTAATGAAGTAACAATAAGGCTTCTTGGCATTCGTAGAGATAATACCGAAAGGTTCATAGCAGGTCACCTGGTTGCATATTCCTACTGCACACCAGGAAGCAGACACAGTCCAAAGCAGTCATGTTCCCATTAGAAAACCCCCAAGTGACAGTTACTACTTGTCTCTATATACCCTCAGCATCTTGGCCTTCAGTAGCCTCCACCCAAGGACATTCAAGTGAAACAATCAGTTGCAGGGCAACCAAGTGGGGTAGGACTGGCTGTACGGCACAGGAGCATTTGCAAGGTAGTAGTTGCTGAAGTTTACATCGCTAACATATGCTGCTGGCTGGTAGTAACAGGTAACGTTAGTGGCGTTAGGGATGATGTTTTGTTCTGCCAATACTTTGAGTGCTAGCAGAGAAATCAGGTTGAGAGTTTGCCTTCGCTCGTGTCCCATGAGACAGACCGTGCTCTCATTCACCACCCGGCGCAGAATCATGAGGTAGTCATATTTGCTCCTTTCTTCTTTGGAGAAGTGGTTCTGGAGGTAGGTCTCTAGCTTGCGCTGCTGATCCAGGATGTCTGGGAAGTCTATGAAGAATCGGGAGCACATGTAGCGCTCTAACGTTTTGATCTCATCCTTATCCATGGGCCTGAAGTCTCGTACTAAGAGGTTACTATACTTCAGAAGCCCACCACCTCGGATCTCTTCAGGATTTTTGGTAGCGATCAGCTTGTTCTGGAGGTGATCAAAAGCTGCTTCGAAGTCTCCATACATGCTCTCCCCAATCACAGTTGGATGGAAGTGCTCCGACATGGGGGTTTCCGAGTAGTCATAGTAAAAGAGCAGGGAGTCCAGTATGATTTGGAAGGAGTCCACACTGAACTCAAACTGTCGCTTTATACAGTCTACAAACTTCAGCTCCACATTCCTGCCGTGTTTGTTGGAAAGGGATATCAAGCTCCAGCGGTCAGACTCCGTGTACACTTTGACTAGCTTCTGGATGTAGGCTTCCTTCAGTGTTACTGGGCTGATTTTTAGCTTGCTGACGCCTTCTGGCAAGAAATTCAAGAGGGATCGCAACACCACATCTCGAACTAACTGAAACTCTGCCTCGCTTGGAAGAGAAACTTGGAAAATGAGATCCAGGTCTTTGCATCCCAGCCCATTATCCTTGACCAGGACATGACCAGCTGCAGAACCATTCAGACGGACATCGTGTACCACAATGCCCGCTTCGCTCAGCCTACTCCGAACAGTCTGAACAATGTCCTTCAGGGTTATCTTCAGCGTTGGGAAGTTACCTCGTCCATGGATCGGAACCACCTCTGTAAGAACCTCATGCAGACGGCTGACCTGCTCCCAGTTCAGTACACTGCGTGACATGCAGTCCGTGTTCCTTCCTTTGCATGCCATCTTCAGGTTTTTCCTTCTCAAAGAAAACCTGTAGGGAGGTGAATAAAAAAAGACAAAAAGCAAGTCAGACTTTCTGTTTATGCTTCCTAGGTATGTCCTGTGCTCTATTTTTCTGTCTACAGAGACACAACTAGCAAGAAATAAGTCTATGGAAAAGCAAGCCTTTCACCTGAAACAATACTCAGCTTCTCTATTGGTACAGGCACAAATTTTAGTTGTTATTGTCCTGGTGAGGTAGCGCTGAGTACTTCAGCAAAGCAGTTTGTCAAAGGGAAATTAACAAAGATGACACTTAAGCTTTACCTAAATTTAATATCATCTACAGCACCAGCCGATGCCAGAGGAGCCATAAGCACAAAGCACTTCTGGAAGTTATGCTCCAAGCTTTTCTTCGTTATACATAAAGCTCAAACTGCTGTCTCCAACACACACAAAATAGAAGACACTCAGGTGTTAGTTTCAGAGCTGAGAGATCCCATCCACTGAAAGCACTTTAATTACACCGGAGACATAAGATGTCTTCTTTCATACACGTTTTTCCTTCCTTAACCACCCAGCATCCACCACTCATGGGATGAGGGCCAAGTACACCTCGCTCCTGCAAACAGCTACAGCTCTTCAGCATCCTAGACAGAGTTTCCGCTACCAAGTCAGATAACTATTCAATCTGCGCTCCAGCCTTTGTAAGCAACTCTTCACTCTTCTTCAGACACAGTGCATAATCAAACTACTTTTCTTAGAAATATTCATGTTTGCCCCAGGCTTTTGCTCATTTGTGGGAGGCGAACAAGCTTTTAAGAGCTGGCATACACCATGCCAGCGTTGTGCTTTAACACCAAGGACTTCAGAAACCTCACTGACCAGACTCAGTCACATCCTCATCCGAACGTTTGCACTTTAAGGAGTCTTGTCGCCCTTGCTCAGATCACTCTCTTGTGCTTAAAACACAAGTCACGTAAGTATGCAGACACTTACATGTGTTCTACACAGTCATGCAACTCCAGAGGGTATTAATACACTTTTCTCTTTAAGAGTTGCAGGTTTCTGCTGTGGCCAGGTGCTTCCTGACAGCTACAGATTGAGGTCTCACCTGCTCCAAGTACTTGTGAAGACTGCAGCTGCAAGGTCAGACTAGTCAGATCTAGGGTAGTTAACTCTTGCCTGCCAGGAATTGTTTAAAACCCAATCATACAGCCTCCAACATTCATCACCACGGCGCACGTCACATTTGTTAAGCAAGATTCAAAGGGCAGGTATTGCTATCGCATGCCTGTCCTCTTCCAGCTTTTAATTTCCAAACAGCTCATTTGGCCTGTCACCCCCTCTACAGAAGAGAGCCATATCCTAGGTCAAACACACAGTAGGGTAAAAGTTGCTTCCTGGGGAAGCAATTTCTACCCTTGAGCACAAGCTGCTGCATTACAAGCTCTGCTGCTGAGGGTCACGTCAGCTCCAGCAGGCACGAAACTTGTGATTCACAAGATGATTAGTTCAGGACAAATCAAGGGGTTCAAACTCAATCATTAAGGCTGCAACGCGGCCTAAAACCTGGAGGCATCGTGCCTGCCAGCACCAAAGTGGCCTCAGGCACTTCAAACACATTACAGTACATTTTCTTAAGAACACTGTATTTTCATTAAGTCCTTTAGATCACTAAAGGACACAAGAGTCCTCCGTGACTTCCAGCTTAAGCTGTTACTTCTGAAAGCATTCCCTCTCCTCCTTCCCATCCGTAGTCTTCCCAGCAGCCAAGGCAACACAGAGAGCCCACATAGTGACCCAAAGGGACAGGGAGCAGCACTTTCTGCCCCACCACGCACACTTGGCTCTGACTGGTGACCCTCACCTCGGAGGGTAACACGCATCGCTGCCCTTGGGGGAAGATGAAGGAGTTCGTTTCT
>NW_010243862.1:0-664 GCF_000690775.1 Eurypyga helias | reverse complement strand
AGTTTAATTCTTCTATGAAGCCTCCCACCCCCAAATCACTCGTGTGTGCCCACTCTGCAAGGCTTCTGTTAGCAACAACAGGGTATCAGCGACTTCGGTGTACTTGGGACACCACCCTTCCACATGCCTCTTGTTTCATAGAATCACAGGAAGGTTTGGGTTGGAAGGGACCTTAAAGACCACCCAGTTCCAACCCCCCTGCCATGGGCAGGGACACCTTCCACTAGACCAGGTTGCTCCAAGCCTCATCCAGCCTGGCCTTGGACACTTCCAGGGATGGGGCATTCACAGCTCCTCTGGGCAACCTGTCCCAGTGCCTCACCACCCTCTCCGGGAAGAACTTCTTCCTGATATCTAATCTAAACCTCCCCACTTTCCATTTAACCCCGTGATCCCTTGTCCTGTCACTACAGGCCCTTGTAAAAAGTCCCCCCCAGCTTCCTTGTAGGCCCCAGCATTCTCCATCACATCCCATCACGGCCAGCATTCTCCATCACAAGCAGACCCGACACCTGAAGGTGCTCACTCACGGGGTAGCAAACCGCCCCACGCCAAGCCTGACGAGCACGGTAGCTGCGCTTGGGTGCAAAGCTGGAATCGGAGGCCGGAGCGAGGACAGCGAGCCTTCGCCCCTGCCAGGACGAAGTACATCACCCCACAGCAC
>NW_010243861.1:233-1522 GCF_000690775.1 Eurypyga helias | reverse complement strand
AAAAAAAAAAAAGAAAAGTTAAAAAAAGGGTCTGACGGACTCCGCGTGCCAGCCGGCTCCGCCGGATGTCAGCGACCGGGGGCGGGGAACCGAAACAACCCGCCAGCGGCTGTGGCGTTGGAAGGGCACAAATCCGCGTCAGCCAACGCTTGAGCACAAATCACAGTCAATCAGTCCAACTTCTTTTTTGCAACCGCCATAGTGGATCGCTGAGAAACGCTCGAGACAGGGTTCTCGTGTTATAACTTTAGAAAAGCCTTTGTCTCTCTCTCTGACCGTATTTTTCATGGGCAGCCAAGGGGCTGCCAAACGACGTCCCCAGGTTGGCTGTCCCCAGTCGGCAAGTGGGTGTGGGGGTCGCTGAGGAGGCAGCCTTCAAAGTACCTGTGACTGACCCCCTTGTGCGAGTGGAAGAAGGTTTGAAGTCCAGTTCTGCAGGGTCTGCTGGAGCTCCTGTCCCCGATTTCAGCGCAAATGAACACCTCCAATTGCAGCAATGTGTCCGAGACCAGCATAAACTTTGCCAGAGTGCGAGGAGCTGCAAACACTTTGAGAAGTAGAAGTGATCCTGTCAAGAGAAATTATACCCCATCCCTGGATGTCTTCAAGGCCAGGCTGGACGAGGCTTTGAGCAACCTGGTCTAGTGGAAGGTGTTCCTGCCCATGGCAGGGGGGTTGGAACTGTGTGATCTTTAAGGTCCCTTCCAACCCAAACCGTTCTGTGATTCTATGTAAAATAATCGGTTAAGGGAAAGGCACTTAAGGAGGAATAACCCTCTGTACAAATGTATAACCCTGCCTTGCCGGTGCTTTAAAAGCTCTGCAGAAAGGGCTCTGGGTGTTAAGGTGGGTCAGAAATGAACTAACGCTGCTGCCCAGGGCAACGGAAGCATAAAGCCAAGCAGTTGCGCTGTGTGTGTAACCGATGCCTGAAGTTAAACCTGCCGTATCAGTCAGGAGATCTTAAGCCTAGACAGAAAGCAAACAAACATTATCTCATCTCTCACGGACGTGAAGTGAACCTTTTGCTTTCCTCAGGTCTGGAAGGGACTCGGCTGAACTCGGTGTCACGATTTCCATCCCACGGCACGGGAAAGAGGGAGTCACTGGGACACAGTCCGTCAGAGCGCAAGAAAAACAACCGGAGCTTTAGAAAACTTCACGATCCATAGGAAAAAGACCCGAAGACTTGGGTTTGTGTAGAAAAGGCTGAGCAAAGGCAGGGCAGCAGTTCGCAGAGGTAAAAAGTTGCACTGCGGGCAGGAGAAGCTGTGACCAGCTCAGAAACC
>NW_010243861.1:0-218 GCF_000690775.1 Eurypyga helias | reverse complement strand
AGCCGCAAGGACCGGGCTGTATGGCACTGGAGCAGCTCTGCTCGCACAACCACGAGCCTCCTGCCACCGGAGTGATAACGGGTCTGCGTGCCGTGATTTGGGGGACGGGTCAGATAAGCCGCTGTAAGGCCCGGCGGAACTGATTCGGAAACCTCTAAGCCTCCCGCTCCCTTCCTGCCCTTCACCTCCCCTTCTCCGTGGTTCCGCACGCCTCTCCC
>NW_010243860.1:33254-33708 GCF_000690775.1 Eurypyga helias | reverse complement strand
GGTCCCTCTGGATGGCATCCCAAGGGGGATGATATCCCCCTTGCATGATGGTCTTATCAAGATGAGTACCATGGAACAGGGAAATTTAGTAGAGACCTGTCAGAGACCAATATGATACAGAGGAAAAGGGAACAAGTTTTGAATGAAGTCTCAGCATCCTTTATGCAGCAAAATACTTTCTAGCTAAAAAGTAAGGATAACCTACTTTGCTGACGATAGAAGCAAAGGAGGCTTTTATAAATGGCAATACATTTCCAGACACTAATATATTTTTCAGACCAAAGTGAGATTAAGTAGTACGTAGCCCAAACAGAGTCAGGGAAGTAACATGCATATCATTCCCTCTGGTTATGTTCCTCCTGAACATAGAGTTCAGACACCTGACAAAAACTGGCCAAAGAGGTATTTCATCCATATACGTCATGCTGGGGGCAGAGACGAGCAGGGGGTCCGG
>NW_010243860.1:19542-32763 GCF_000690775.1 Eurypyga helias | reverse complement strand
GGTATTTTGCTAGCCGGAGTTAAACCACGACAGTTATTCTGAAGCAAGGCAACAGTGCTAATCCAGTAATAGATTGGTTTCTATAACTAAATACAGAATCTGAGATGAACCTAGACCATGGATATATTTTTTTTCAGGTTTCTATTGTAATTAACATGGACTCTATTGACTTTTATTTTTATGTTCGCATTGCTGTTTTCTTTCAGATTATACATAACTAGCAATCCTTGAAATCTGTTTGGTTTTGTTGTTTTGTTTTGATTTGTTTTTTCATCAGAGTATGAGATACTGGAAATCTTGTTTCTCCTTTTTAATACTTTTCATCATGTTTTTGCTTTTGATTCATGCCCAAGAAATAAAATTTTCCATTACTAGAAACAGTGCAGTAGCACTTTCTTCTTCTTTTTAACATGGAAAATCATCTGAAGCAGACCCTTACCCACCTGGAGCTCTCCTCTTCCTGCAGAAAAGGGAGTGGATGGCTTGATGAGATCATGCTAAAAAGGAAGAGGGAGGGCAAAAAGAAAAGGGGAAAAGAAGAAATTCAGTTCTTGAAGATTTTACTTAAAAATCAGGTCCAGAAATCCTGTCCTGAAGGTTGATTTAACTACTCCAGATGTAACCTGAGAATCACCAGCAGAGGCAAGCTTTTGCTAATGGCCGTTAGGTATACACTTTTTTAAATTCCAAAATGGGTTTCCACATGGCTTTCTGAATACTTGCCTGAAGTTTTGTCCCAATTTCCCAACCTTGGTATTTTGTGGGTAGGAAGGAAGGAAGCATACACAGTCACACAACATTCTCCAGTTTAAAAGTCCTAGTATGGGTTTTTTTTTCCATTACTAAAATTGGTAGGGGACATTTACAAATATACTTGCTGGAGATGAATTCCCTACATTTCATAGCTAAGGCCAAAAAGTAGAGTGAATTGCAACTTCACTGGAGTCCTCCTATGGGCCTGCCTAAAGAGAGGGATCAGCTCACATGAAGGAAAATGCTACCTACATCCAGATAGATAATTATGTATCTGTGAGAGCCTATATCTGAAAAGGCTTGTGAATTCCCCTGCAGTTCTTCTAGCTTGGAAGCTCTCATGTTTCCTACCTACAGACACAAGAATAGAGCTAAAGGTCTTCTCTGTGGTCCTTTATTACGGGCATTTTTTTGTGCTGCAGGTACACTTTCTTCTCTCCAAATCTTACTAGAAGCCATGCTTCACATAAAGTTAATCAGCCTAATTGCTTCACAGTGTCCCTTTCCATTTCAGAAAATTTCAGCGGGAGTAATTTCTGTCACTTTTTATGCAAGAATTTCTCACAAGCTGGAATTCTTATCTTAGTGACTTCGACCTCTTTCAGAGATGCAAGCTTCCCTTGACACTGTTGTTGAAATATAACTACTAACACTAGATTCCAATCCATATACTTTTTCTTAGTTACCTCATGTTTCAATCCCTTTCCTGTATCTAAAAATAATAAAATTTACATTAGCCACAGAGATTTTGCAAAATCCTCCTTTCATTACAACAGGTCATATTTGTGGGGCTATCTCACCACCATTCAGTGCAACACCTGAATAAACCTTGAGTACCTTGATTTTCTTTAGCTGTCTCTGTGGATTGCCCCCTCAGTAAGATGATGACAGGATTTGATACCATTTACATGCTTGCTGTTGTCACAGTCACAAAAAAATAAATTAAAATAGAACTTTCATAATTATATAGGTGCTACCTCATTATCTCCTAGGAACATTATACTTTGAATTGTGATGTTTGTGAGATGATCAGGGGTGACTGTGGCATAGGCTTAAAGCAGAATTCCCAAAAATTAGACTAGTGACCATCTCTGCTGCTGCCATGAAATAACTCAACTACAGCGATTCTGTTGTATAATACAATGTTTGTTCTATCAATCAGGCTTATAGGACTGACTATCATATACATAACTAAGCACAGTGATGGATAGATATACTAGGTCGATTAGTAAAATCATAGACCAGTGCTCAGCAAAACATATTTGGACTGATGATGAAAGATTTTATATCTTGAAGTTTACAGAATTGCAGTACCTTTCTTTGCCAAGGCTCTCGTAAGTATTCTCTATTTTAGTATATTCAAAATGCAAAATGCAGCAGCCTGTATCCTTATAGGCATTCAACTAGTTTTATTTTCTCTATTTCATCTGCACGTACCAAGTGCCAATTCAGCTTTAGCCACTTTTCCAGTTTTTATAGTAGGGATTTTGGCAGTAGAATTGTATCTAGAGACAGAAGGTTATTTCTCCAGCCTATCCAGATACTAGACAAAGCAAATTGCATTAAGAGGCAGCAAAATAAGTGCCCGAGTCCCCATAATATAAGAAATAGCTAGAAGGGAAATAAGATAGACTATAGAGGAAAACCTGCTTGAAGGAGAGCTTGGGCCTTCTAATGTAAACGTAGTCCTGACTTTATCAAGGATTTCTGGGAAGCAAAGGGACAATGACTTACCTGTAAATTTCTCATCTCTGTTTTTTCTGGTTACCTTCTTTAGCAAGTATGTTCGCTAAGTAGGGGACTAAATGGTAAAATATAGAGCAAAAGTCATCTTATGACTTGTTGAAGATGCTAAAATATGAAATGGATACTTTGGAGTACAGTGAGTCTGAGCTGGCTGATGTCAAGAAGTGGTATTTCATAGATTCTACTAAAAATAAGTGTGTGTATTTTTAACTGATAAAAATGCAAGTTTTTCAAAAGTCTGGTCTCTGGAACTACTTCACTGATGAACCTCCTTTCCTTTATAATAAAAATATAATCACTTTCTGGCAGGGTTCTCTAACCAATTCACAAGTCTATTTAAGTCTGTTTTTCAATGTTTTATTTTAGTATCCTATTTGTCAGCAGCTAATGAGCAGTGCAAAGTATCCATTGCTGAAGCATGTGGTTTGAGCAGAACTGAACTTGCAGAGCACTGATTAATAAACCAAAAATTAGTTGGTAAAGCTCCAAAAAGCAGTTGAAACTTGTTTCTGAACTTTGCTAGAATCACTTCCATGTGTTAGCCTATGAGTCAAATGAGTCATATCATTAGTCTCTTCAGCTGTTTAAAAAAAAATTAAAAAATCCTCAGACCTTTCCCAGGTGTTGTGTTTAATGACAGTGAGACATCAACAAGCTGCCTAAAACTCTAATCTTTTATGCTCTATTTATTTTTTTTTTCAACAGAGCATGTAAAATCTCCAGGTATGTTTATAGGACTGTATGCACACAAGGGAAAAAAAGGTGGTCCTACCGCAAAGAGTTGACAATTAAATATAAGAAGCAAAAGGTGAAAATGAGAAAGCAGGAAGGACTCACAGCATCACCTTTTTTTTTTTTTTTGGTTTGTTAAGACTACTTCTAACTTAACCAATTTTTTTTTTTCTTAAGAAAACAAAATAAAGCTTTGTAGGGATGGATGAAAAACAGTACAGTGAGGTAACTGAAGGGGCAGGTTGGTGAAAGTGGAAAACTTCTTGCCTGACAGTCTTTACAGTGTGATAATGAAAGAAGCAATATGCTTGAAGGAAATAAACTAGTCAAGCATCTGTTATTCTAAGTACCCAAGTACAGTCTTAAGCTCATCCTTGTTCTGCAGAACAGTGGAAGCAGGTATGAGTGAAGTGTAGTTTTACACTTGAGTGCTGTACTGAATAAGAGTTCTGCTGAAGTTTGTAAAAGTCTGTCATCAAACTGCCACTCCATCCTCTGCAGCCCTCCTGTTCAAGTCTGGGACTATTTAAGAAGCCCCTTTAACTAAAGGGAATAGCATTTTGCCTAACAATGCAAGTAGTGCTTTAGACTAGGTAAATACTTCCTAGTTCTTTACGTGATATTTAAGACTGTAATTCCCATTTCACACTCTGTAATTTAGGTATTAATCTTTGACTCATCCTTGACATTCTACTTTACACCTACAAGTACTTCAGTGCACAGTGTGTTTTGGAATTTAACAAAATTAGATATACTGCACTTTGCCAGAGAATGACTAGAGAAAAAGACGACTTTTTTCCTAAGCTAGCTGAGTGAAAATCACACTTCTGCAGCTTTAACAAGTCTGTGTCTGTCGGTCTAGCTATTTTACCATTTCACAGGGCTCTGCAGCCACTGGAGATGAACAAACTGTGCAGAAAGGAGAAACAGTTTTAACCTATCGTATAAATTTGTTTTAGATGCTTTCCTGTATGTGCGTGCATCTCTGTGTATGTACGTACTCCCTACAGAAGCTTTATGCTACAAGTATTTCAGGTGGGAACAGTTCTGCTTTCTCTATTTCACGGATGGTCTCTCTATCTCATCCAGTTCCTAGGTGCTTCACGTCTCCAGTTAGTTACTTGAATCTGTATGTCAGGATCCCTCCCAATGTTTCCTAGATTTATTTAGTGACTCCTAAGACATAGATCAGACAGAGAATGGTTTGGCTTCTATTTTAATTTTCCAGGTTAGACTGCGTATGAGCTAGTAGAAACCCACAAAACTTAAATGCTGTGCAGCACATCAATGGCTTCTGGTTTAGGTGCCAGAAGCTGACAATGGCTGTCTCCTAATGATGCCCCTCCCAGTGACATTGCTCCCTTTGTAGCATCTCTGTAGATACCCTGTCTGGCACCCATGTCATAGCTGCCAAGCCCTGCTCTAAGGCAGAGGTTGATGTGTGGCAGAGGTCAAGACTTGAAAAACATTCTCCTGCCTGTAATGAGGGAGTCACTGTGTCCTGGAGCCAGAACATTATGTCCTGGAGGAAATAGCTCGCCCTGTTCTTTATGCTGCTTGCCTTAATTTGATGGTTGTTTGGGGTTTTTTTTTGCCTCTTCTTATAATCAGAAGTTAGTGTCCTGAATCTCATGTGGTTGTGTCTTTGTGAGCAGAGAGCAATAGAAACTGAAAATTTGCAGAAAGGTTAAAATGTAATTTCAGTTTCTTCATTGCCTGCCATAGTGTGACATTTGAGCTATGACTCCAGGCATTAGGGATTCAGAAAGAGAAATTATGAGGAAGAATAGTAGTGGAATAGCACGAATTGTAAATTATTTATTTCCTGAAGATTGTTTAAAGCAGACATACATAGTGCTTAGCTAAATCTCTCAGCAAAATCCAGATCTGCAATGAGTTGAGGAACAAAATGCAGCTGGGATGGAGCTGTCCCCTCTATTCACAGTAGAAGGAATCCATTCAGCTAATTACATCCAGGATATATGATCATCTCAACCCCAGGTCACGACTGGGCTCCTTCTCACAGCCAGCTCGAGGTTTAGGCAAGGCAGAGTCCATAGCGAAGCAGACTGCCGGGAAGGGAGGGAGCCCATATAACAGCAGTGGCTTCAGAACTCTTTGCCAGAGCTCTGTTTCGGTTGTTTGCTCTGCCAAGCAGCTACTGATGGGGAGTTTAGTCCCTCCCAGAAGCAGCTGTTGCTGCCCCAGCCCCTCCAATTTTCCCAGTTGCAGCGGAGATGCAAGCCCAGCTTCTGCAGCAGAAGAGACTGAGCACCCACGGGTGCTCTTGCCTTGCAAAGGGGGAGCTCAAGCCAGTGCTGCTTTTCACTTCCCAAGTTTTAGCTTTTATTCTGCTCTGAGTATTTATTAGCTAATCCAATCTAAATATACATTGCCGTGGTTACTGCTGAATACATCGGGGAGGGTGGGGAGGGAGGCGGAGAGGGAACAGGTGTTTCCACCGTGATTGCCTCTCATCCCTGAACCCTTCTATCTTACTCCTTTGGAGTCGGCTGCTGAATCTCAGACTCACCACTGCCCTAGCCCAGCTTCAGTTGGTGAATATGAATTAAAGGTACAAATCAAAATGATGGTGATAGATGTCCTCAGTGTCCTCAGAGAGAGAAGATGGCCAAGAACTCTGTCTAGATGACAGGAATTTATTTATTGCGTAATACATATGAGTTGTAAGAGTAAAGAAGTCATGGATGTGAAAATGGAAGGACATCTTATTGGAATAGTAATGGCAAATAGGCTTTTTCTTTTACCAATAATGACGTCTGGCTTTGTCACAATCATCCAGACAGTTGAGAAGTCCAATGGATTATTAAATAAATTAACTAAACAGCATCTTCTTCTGAGGTGACAAAACACAGTAAAAAACCTTTGCAGAAGGGCTTGAAGAGCAGAGTGCTTGAGGTGCTAGACAAATATTTATTGTAAGCACCTCAAATGCATTTCTCCATTAAGAAGAAAATGGTCAACTGTCTTCTTCAAAAGTTCTCACATTTCACAATATCATGGTGGCTTTCTAGTCATCTGCAAAGGACTATAATTCTTCAGCAAAGTTATAAATGAATACATTATATCTACGTGAGACATTCTAGTTACAACATCTTGCTCAATTATTCATCATATGCACCAGAGGAAAAGGGGAGAAAAAAGTTCAATTTGCAGCAGAGAAATTGGGAGAAATTTAAGAAAAGAAATTATAACCCTAAGGGTATTGTAACACTAGAAAGGTCTACCAGGAAGGTTGTGCTGTTATCCAAGGGACGTTTTAAAGTATAAGTTAGAGAAATGTGCATGAAGAATGAGCTTGGTGAGGTTAATTTTGCCTCCGTGCACAGAGATTAGATAATTTCTTGAGGTCTGCCTCTATCTTGTATTTCTGTGAATCTGTGCTTTTGTTGTTTATTGTCCTTTTATTGAACTATCCCACTATGTTGTTTGTCATTTAGACTGCAACCCTGCATTATATACTGCCTTCAAAGACTTTTTCTTTCTCCAATAATCTTTTTCCTGGAGAGCACACTACATCTCTTTCTCATTAAACACACACTATTTGTGTGTTCCAGTCCTCACCTCCTCAGGCTTTTACAATCGTTTCCAGCAAATTGCATTTTCTCATAGGCTCCAGGCATTGAGAAGAAAATTACAGCCTACTGGTGAAAGTTCACATAACTAAAAATGTTAATGCCTCCCAGTGTGCACTATTCACATGGGGTCAAACAGTGGGCTTGCAGAAGATGGGTGTAAAACACAGATTGGTTTCAGTAGTGCCAGCGTTTGGCTAACAGAGCCTGTCGTATACAATAGGAAGATGCTATACATACTGTCCAGCTAGTCTCTTTGGATAGGGACACTTTAATTTAGTCATACACCATATCCCATTTTCAAGTCAAACTATGTACAGTGCATTCTCCCTTATTTCTACAGCCAGACAACTCATTCTTATTTCTTATGACACCACTGAAGCCGCCCTGTGAGCCATGGATGTTGAGCCAGCGCAGGAACAAAGAGCCCCTTTGGGCTTGAAGGGGGGAAAAGGAGGATTCTCAAGGTGAGCTCATTTCTGTGGTGTCTTCATAAAAGCAGTGAGGAAAGCGAGGCAGGATTACTCTTAGGTAACCTCTGGGGTAATTGCTGGCTGCTGACTACATGCAGAGCCCAGGGAGAATAGATAGCTTCCCAGCTGAAATACCTCCTCAGATGTCAGAACCTGGAGCAGGAGCAGGAGTGGTGGGCCAGTACAAGCTCTAGTCATCCCCCTGGTCCAGCCCTGATGAGAAATTTGTTGTTGGAGTTGTTCATGGAACACTGTGACAAAGAGTCTTTCTTACATGGCTTGCTGGCAGAAGCCCTTTTTATCCTAACACTAAAACATCTTGAATACCAAATCCTTGTCACAGTCAGTGAATTTCAGTTTAGACCTGATTTAAATACAGACCACTTTTACCTATGTGTGTTACACAGCTTGGATTGAGCTGTTTATGTTCCTGTACCTACACCAGCCAAAAATACAAGACAAATATGAAATACATGAAATACCCCATATCACAGGATTACAGCCAGCTGGCTTATAGCATGCTGCGATATTCACTCCATACAGCAATTGTATCCTCTTTTCTTTTGACTGTGTCCTACTCCTTTTTGGCACATTGCTATTTCCACCTACCCACCACTTGTAGTTCCACACAGACAATATTGCAGGGACGGACCTTGCAAAGGCATGGTCAGTTCCTCTTAACTTTAGTTTTTTATATGGTTCCTTTGCTGGAAAGGTTAGACCTTCATCTCATTGAACCATGATAGGAGGCTACAGGTATTTGCCAATTGTCTGTGTCTGATAGAGGACTTGCACAAGGAAGGTGCAAGAAATGATTCAGTGGAAGCAGCTGGCACCGTCTGGCTTCGGTCACCATTGTAATGGTGCTGTGCCCACTAAACTCTGCTGCAGAAGCTGAGTTTCCTTTGTACATCCCAAAAGGAATACTGTAAAAACATTCTCCTTAGTTGGTACTTTTCTCTTTCTTACCCATGCTGGTCATCTCTAAGAGGCACCAAACTGCATAACTTCTCATGTTTTCTCTAAGCCTACTATAAAGCTACTCAGGCTAGTTTGTAGGTGATACCTGTCCTTGCTGACCAGTGGTTCATAGCATCATAGAATGGTTTGGGTTGGAAGGGACCTTAAAGACCATCTAGTTCCAACCCCCCGGCCACGGGCAGGGACATCTTCCACTAGACCAGGTTGCTGAAAGCCTCATCCAGCCTGGCCTTGAACACTCCCAGGGATGGGGCATCCACAACTTCTCTGGGCAACCTGTTCCAGTGCTTCACCACCCCCTCTGTGAAGAATTTTTTCCTTATCTAAATCCTTATCTAAACCTCCTCACTTTCAATTTAAACCCATTACCCCTTGTCCTGTCACTACAGGCCTTTGTAAAAAGTCCCCTGCAGCTTCCTTGTAGGTCCCTTCAGGTGCTGGAAGGTGCTATAAGGTCTCCCCGGAGCCTTCTCTTCTCCAGGCTGAACAAGCCCAACTCTCTCAGCCTTTCATCACAGGAGAGGTGCTCCAGCCCTCTGATCGTCTTTGTGGCCTCCTCTGGACTCCCTCCAACCAGTCCATATCCTTCTTATGTTGAGGTCCCCAGAGCTGGATGCAGTACTCCAGGTGGGGTCTCAGGAGAGCAGAGTAGAGGGGGGAATCACCTCCCTCGATCTGCTGGCTATGCTTCTCTGGTTGTTACAAGACCTCTGTTTGCAGAGCACCATACTCTTATATTAAAGAATACAAGGATTCAGGCAATGGCAGAGCTACTCTTTCTCTTGAGTTTAATCAAGTGGGCTCCTCTCACACTTGAAATCCCTACTTGAGATACCTGGAGACATTCTGATAACCTGGGAGTTTTTTATTGTTATAACAATGACAGAAGTGTTGTATTATCACACAATAGCTCTGTTCTTGCTTGTCTTGTCTGGGGTTTTTAATATACAGATAAACATATGTGTGGATTTACATGTTTGCCTACTATGAAAGTATCTTTATTTCTTTAAATCTGGCCCACTTGAAACTGAGATGATTTTTTTGCATGTTTGACCACTTCAAAGGGAGTTACAGAAAGAAGATGCTATTTCCTAGTATGCTTGTATTTAATAATACTTTTTACTGCATGATACTCAGCTTTGGTTGAAACAGGTACAGATAAAAGATGTAAGGAATAGAGAACAGCAAGGCAGATGATCTGGACAGCCACATAATAACTGGAAGTGTGTTTGCTGTTACAGAAGCTGCTTGACACAGCTATAAGCAATGAATACGTCTCTCCCTTCTGAAATGGGGATGAAATAAAAACATACTACTTTTATCTTTTCATTATTTTTATTTTAATATTTTAAGCCCTAAGTTCAAGCTGACTTTAAGTAACTTCTAAAGCTAGAAAGGGCTAGGCAGAGGGAGGATTTCCAAAGACTGATTTGTAGCTTCTAAAGTTCTTTCTATGACAGGGACTGCTGATTGCAGCCTGCAAAGATACTAAATACCGTCACTTCTGCTGGTTTGATCATCAGTGCCTGATATCTCCTCTCCCCACTTCTTTCCCAAAGACATTGTTAGTATTAATACTGGCCATTCCAAGACAACACATATGACCATTCAGACAAGATATTTTTGGCCTTTGCTGATTTCCTCAACTGCTTTTTCAAAATCAATATTTTTTAATTGGTCACTTGAGCTTTTTTCAGTGACGTTGAGCCTCTGATGCATGTCACTTCAGAAGCATTTTCCAAACATTGTAGGCGTCATGGAGCAATTTTAGCATAAAAAGAAGAGTATAACTAGAGATGGCGGGGGAGCAAATTACATTTTGTATATATAGTATTAAATGCTTCCATTAGTTGCCATAGGGATGGGCAGAAGTTGGTCTGAAATGACAGCTTTTCTGATGCTTGATGTGTTTAAAAAGAAAACACTGGGGGGAGGGTTTTTTATTGTTATTATTACCCTGGGAGTCTTTTATAGGGGAGAGCAAAATATTAAAGTCATATTTCTCAAAAAAATGCAGTGGGGCTAGATTAACATACCAGGCATCACCTTCACCTCTGCGGAGACAATGACCTCTACAAAACATGCATCTTTGTAGCTTCAGGGCTGTAATTCCACAGCTGCTCTGAGCTTCACATTTCCTTCTGTCGTGCAACACGGGGAACTATCACCACAACCCCTCCTCCTGAGCAGTATCTGTAAATCTGCTGCAGTAGTAACACAAAGAAAACCATGTCCTGCAATTAATTACTGCTGTGCACACCCCAATTGCAACAGAACTGATGAGACCTGGTTGTCAGACCGGGCTTTACTGTTTGCTCACTTTAACATTCACTTGGGTCGGATATTGGAAACCAACAGAAAGCAAGCCCTGGATTTGTAGTTACACTACGAGCTCCCACGCAATCACGTCAAAAAGCTAAGAGGTGCGAGTCGTGAATCTAAGCCTGCAGCCATCCGATGTTATAACTGTCATTCATGCCAAGCGTGACCGGGAGTAGGATGCCAGCCGTGCGGTTTGCCTGCATTCAGGTCCTCGAAAGTTTGTGTGGGGATGGTATGTGTGCCGCACAAGGGACACTTGCTAGTTTTGCTAACTAAAAAAAACATGTAAATGGTTCAGAAATTGCTACTATGCAGAATGCAAATGAGAGTTAATCAGGAAACAATGTTATCACTTTCAGTGTTTCTGAAGGCAGTCCATAAGAGAAGGATCTGCCCGAAAGGAATGAAACTGAGGCACTGTACTCACTGAGTCTAATCAATTCACAGGACTTTCCATTGGTTTCCAGTAAGTTTTTAAACAAGCACTTGTGAAATTATTTTTTTTTTCTAATTTCTAGGCTGTGTCACAAGTGCCTTTTTTTGCTTCATTCTCACGAAAGCAATGTTTTATTAAGATTACTTATCAGCCTGGGGGGCATTGAGCAAACACTGAATGTTATTTTGAGAAGACCACCCGTAGACTGTGAAATGTCATTTGTTCAGGGCAATTATTTGCATCCTGCCTGTACACGCTGTTCTGTCAGTTCATGGGGACACACCTCACTAACATGACGGTAGTGTCTCTAATAATTAGTGAAACTTGGGCAGCAGAATAAATGCATTATTTTTCTTCTCAACAGGGTTGACTGAAAATACGTGCAGACATAAAACACTGGACATGTCCTCGGCTGATGTTTTTTCGAAACTGTCTCCAGTCTGGTGTTCTGTTAAAAGACCTGGTCTGTCAAGCTGAAGAAGCTGGATGAGAGGATCTGCATTAGCTGTTCCATGGTGGAATGCAAATTTGGTATTATTCCTACACATTCTTACTTAAGGTGCAAAAAGGTTTTGCTCAAAGGCAAGCAGAAATTCTTTGAAATCATGAACAACACAAAGAGTTTGAAGTACTCTCCTGTGCCTGCAGTGTGTGGTGAAAAGGGAGGAAGATGTGGGCAGAAAGCAGGCATGTCTGAGGAGACACGAGAACTAGTGTAGCCCCCGTCATGCTAATGGAACATGTAGCTGCAATACATATTCCTCTTTTAGGCCATACTTCTGCTACCAGGCAGAAGTAACTTGACAGCTCAACAGTCTCACTGTCATTAAGAAAGAATTAGGTTCTTTTGGCATGTTATCTTGCTTGACATTTTTTACATTACATAGACCTGCATTACGCAGATCAAATCCTTTTGTAAGGTACGGAAAGCACAGCAATATGTCGTTGTGTACACTTACATATTTGAAATGCACAAACCCATGCAACTTGTGCACATAAAAAACCCCATGTGTCCAAACTAAGTTAAAGGTACATGCAAACTACAGAATAACACCGGTAGTGAGGTCCGTAATATATGTCCAGGAACACTCAATGTTATCTGGATATTTTGTCAATCACATTCACCTGTTTCATTACAAGCCCTATAAATATTCCCAATGCAGAAGATGTGGCTTCTCAGTAGATCCACAGCAACATAGGGCAGAAAACATAATCAGGTGGAAGCTTGTTCTGAAGCTCTCATTTGTCATCCTAGGGAAGTTAATTATAAAAATCAGAGGCCAAACACTTTTGAAAACTGTATCAGAAGTTGATGCAGGTTTTGGAGGAAAGCACAGTGTAGAACAGGAAAGGAGAATGGTTTTAATGTAAATTATTCAGAGACTAGCATTCATATGCATTATTTATCTGTGTATGCACAGTGCCCTATGAATATTAAATCTCATCATGTTATTTGATGACTACACCTTGTAACTTCATTAATACTCCATAGTTATGTCTTTGCCTTACATAAAGTCAGTTGGCAAGAAGTCATTTGATTTTCTTCTAACCAGATTGCAATTGCTAGATTTTTATCAAATGTAATCACGTTACTGTATTTATGTCCAGCTGCTCAGTTACTTCAGAATTGTTTATCCCATTTAAACCAGATTTAGGCATGATCCACTATCAGCGCAATTTCTCAAAGGCCATCAGGGGACTGCAAGCACACATTCATTTCCAGTTTGCCTGAGCTGGTTTTCCTTTTCTTCCAATGAAGGTTGGGACTGAGATCATTGGTGCCTGTGTTAGTGCAAGTTAAAGGCACTCCCTATTACATCTTTGGCCAGTCACACTGTCCTTCATGGGGGGGTCAGCTCAAGCTCTGGTGATTGCTCAGTCCCAGAAAGGCACAGAGGACAGATGATTTTGTTCCCTGTCTATCACTGTTTCCAGCTGCCCCTTTGAATCCTTTTAATGATCCTTTGCCAGAACTCTTTGAAAAGTGAGTAGGATGCCGAAAGGGATGCCTCCACCTCCTCGACTGCTGTGTGCTGGTATGGCAATGGAGGAAGGCTTACCCAAAAGGCCTATTTTACTAGTTTCATCTGCTTCCCCTGTCACAGGTAGTTCTGTGTTTCTCTACTTCCACTAAGTCAGCCATGGAAATGAATTAGGGAAAGTTCCTCTTCCTGCATTCCTG